>NC_087203.1:77481324-77483824 GCF_015104395.2 Macrobrachium nipponense | reverse complement strand
AATTCATTCTATCTGTTTCCATGCCTGTATTATCATGTAGCGTTCTCTTCTCCTTTCTAGACTATATAATTTTAAAAATTGTAGTCTTTCCCAATAGTCAAGGTCCTTAACTACTACTATTCTAGCTGTAAAGGACCTTTGTACACTCTCTATTTGTGCAATATAATTTTGGTCGTGTGGGTACCATATCATATTGCAATATTCAAGTGTACTACGTACATACGTTTTATAAAGCATGATCATGTGTTCGGTTTTTCTTGTTTTGAAGTGCCATACATTTCCCTTTTTGCTTTGCCTTTTGCCAATAGTATTGCTATTTGATCACTGCATAACATGTTCCTATTCAACATCACACCAAGGTCTATAACTACTTCCTTATTTGTGATTGTCTCGTTATTAGATCCCATACATGCATATAGCATTTCTTCTTTATCTCCATAATTTATTGATCCAAATTTATCACAGTTAAATACCATTCTATTTACCTCTACCCATTCATATATTTTGTTTAGGTCTCTTTGTAGCGAGTTCCTATCTTCATCACATGTAATTTCTCCACTTATTCTTGTTTCATTGGCGAAACTTCTCACTACCGAGTCCTTAACATTACTGTCTATGTCTTCAATCATAATAAACAGCAATGTAGCTAACACCATACCTTGTGGCACACCGAATATCACCTTAGCTTCATCCGATTTCTCACCGTTTATAATCACTATCTGTTTTCTGTTTTGCGAAAATTCTTTTATCCATCTTCCTACTTTGTCCCCAATATTATGTTTCTAATTTTCTTCGCTAATATATTATTGTCTACCTTATCAAAAGCTTTTGCAAAGTATAGGGAAACCACATCTGTATCTTTTTTGTTTATCATATTTTTATACGTATATGTTCTCACGGTGGACTAACAGTTGGGTTTGTGTACTTTTTCCAGGTACAAAAAATGTTGTCCTATATTAAACAAATTATTTTTCATTAAATGTTTCATTATATATTTCTTCATTACACTTTCATACACTTTCCTAATACGTGATATTAGACTCACAGGCCTATAATTACTTGCCTCTAGTCTTGATCCACTTTTGAAAGTCGGGGTAATATATGCTAATTTATGTTCATCATAAATCTTGCCTGTATATATACATTGTCTTAATAATATTGTGAGCGGCTTTGCGATAGAATGGACTACTTCCTTTAAAAAAATGGCAGGGACGCCATCTGGTCCAGCTGCTGATTCATTTTTAATTTCATTAATAGCCTGAACAATATCGGCTTCATTAATATCTATATCTGATAACTATTCATTATTTTCATCTCCTATTTCTGTATCATTATCTTCATTATCAATTCTAGGTGTAAATTCTCTCATATGTTTTTGCTAATATGTTGCACATTTCCTTTTTTCATTCATTAATTGCCCTTCATTTCTCAGAGGGCCTATTTCTGCTCTTCTTTTATCCATCTTTTTCTCATACGAGTCAAATAGTTTGGGGTTTTGCTTGATATTTTCTAGGGTTTATTCTTCTAAGTCCCGTTTTTTATTTTCTCTTGATTGTATAATCTTTTGTTCTGCATTTTCTATCTTTCTTTTTAGTTCCATCACTTTCCATGCATTCTTTTCTTTTGCAAGATCTTTTTTCCACTTTCTTATTTTCTGGAACAAGATCCTTCTGTCTCTTGGAATACATGACTGATTTTACTTTTCTTCTTCGGTATATACTTATCCACTATTTTCTCTAATATTTTATATAAACATATCCGTATTTACCTGTATATTATCCCTTATGAATATGTTTTCCCAGTCTTTGTTTAATTCTTCATTTATTTCTGAGCATTTTATATTCTTACTATATAAATTGTATTTTCCATATCCTTCCCACTTTTTCATCTCTTGCCTATCTCTGTTTTCGCTTGCTTTGGAAAGGCCTGTTAATTCTATGACAGCAAGGTCTGAAATACTCGTATTATACACTATTATTTCTTTAACATAATTCACCTCGTTCACAAATACTAGGTCTGAAATATTATCCTTTCTTGTTAGCAGGTGATTTATTTGCTGAATGTTGCTTTCTAGTAGCATATCTAATAGCTTTCAAATTACCTCTAATCTTCTGCACTACTATTACTCTCTTTTTTTATGTGTAAAGTTATAGTCTCCGGATAGAAGTATAGTCCAGTCTTTGTGATTTCTACGTATATTATCCAATTATTCTATTATGTCAAACAATTACCATTAGGGGGTCTGTATATTATGATGTTCACTAATTTTTCAGATTCAAATTCTACCGCTGTTTATTCACATTCTGTGTTATTATATTTCTTACATATCTTTCCTTGATTTATGTCTCTCTCATATATTGCGGTTCCCCCTTGATTCATATTTTTTTCTATTTGATCTATAAGTTTGGAGCACACCTATCTGATCATCATTACCAGTCTCTTGAGAATAATAGGTTTCAGTTATATTCATTATATCTATTTTTCCAGTTTGGGTTAGTTC
>NC_087203.1:77456324-77476324 GCF_015104395.2 Macrobrachium nipponense | reverse complement strand
TTCTCCTACTTCGTCAGTCGTATTTATAAGGCATTCTGGGGGCGGGGCTTACCAGCGAACGTCCCAGGCTCCCGAGGCGACGTGAATGATTTAGAAGTTTCTCGACGAAGTATTGCATCAGAAATCGCGGCGTTCCTCACGATACGTCGGCGACTGTCAAGTTCCACAAAACTCCTGCCGATTCTAGAGCCATCATGAGAACAGGCACCTCCAACACATGCGCGAATGCCTCCTTGCTGCAGAACTTCTCGAAGATGCGTTTTCCTTTCCTTTATCTTTCTTTGCTATAAAGCAGTTACCATGACACAAACACACATACATATTAAATGCTGATACGCAAGTAGCGTCTAATATTTTGATACTGTATATATATATATATATATATATATATATATATATATATATATATATATATATATATATATATATTTATATTTATACTTCTGTAATCCTCTGGATCTCCTCTTGTCTTACAGGCCATGAGGGCGGGATAGCTGAAATATCTGTCGGAAAAAGAGAGTAAAACGGAAAAAAAGTGACACAGCAACAATCTTCTTCTTGCCTTTCAGAGTTTTAGCATTGAAGATAAGATTCAGAATATTAGAGAAGTGTAGTCTTAAAGAAGTGGACACCACGTGTGCGTCTAGCATTCAATAGTAATTACTAACGAGAAAAACTCTATACATATATACAAACATACATACATGCATACATACATACATACACATGTATGTATGTATGTATGTTTGTTTGTGAAGATACTTTAAAATAAATTGAAATAGCATGTTTATGGTTTGCCACCACCTACTAATCCTATACAGCTTTTCTGGAATGCTGACAGGTGTACTAGATTCTGCTAAGCCTCCTGTAGTGATCATCTTGCCTGTAAGTATTCCCCCATAATATTACTGAACACAGGCTGTACTCCCTTGGAGCTACTGCCTTACTCGACAAATCTCGTGTAGCTGAAAAGAGTAAGACTTGTAGACAGAGTAAGGTGAAAACACATCATTGCATTTCTTCCTCCTTCTCCCGATAGGGCTTTTCCTTTTCGTCGTCTGTCCATTCTTCCTCACATAGGGAGACAAACAACTGCAGGACTTCAAGCGATCATATTCTTTCTTTGAGGGCCAGTGGTTGTGTTTCCTCATCTCAGGGCGAGACATTTGTTCGAGCTAGAGTTGATACATGGGCTGACTCCCGAGTGCTCTCGGGTCCTCTAGTACTGGCAGGCACAAGAAGAGAGGATCCAAAACATCCTGTCTATTTAGCTTCGTGAATCAATCGAGCAGATGTTCAGTTCTTTCTATGAGGAGAGAGGCAGTCCAGTCGTCTAGTGTGCATAAGAGCTTGTGAAACCAGGGCAACCGGTCCATCATTAGTCATTTGGAGAAACTTTTACTTTCAAAGGTAATGAGGGCAAGTCCCTGGTGGCACCAAACTACCTTTACCTCTTTTTACCTTGTGAACATTGTCCACGATGACCTTAAGATCTGAGGTGGCTACTTAACAAGTCTAGTTTCCAAGATTTTCTTGGATGACAAAAAACTCTGTAAGGTAGCAGTTAAGTATATGCTGAACAGGCTGCAGTGGAGGTAGGCTTCACAGTCGGGCTTCCTGTCTGACTGCTTCGTCTTAAGGTAGGATTCCTTCCCCTCCCCCTTTTAAGGATTGGAAGAGGGGGATTGATTAATTATTTGACCTAGATACTGCCTTCCGGCTCGTGTTACTTTATCGTAAGGGCAACATTTAATTCTCTATACTTTAGACATCTCACTCAGCCTGAGGGCCCTATCAGTCACGCATTCTTATCCCAGATTGTATAGGACGTTACAGAAGTCATTGGTGCTCGTGATTGTGACAGGCAATGGATTCTATTTCCTTAGGAACAAGTGACAAAATTTAAAAGTAAATTGTATTATTCTTGGGTATACAAACCAGAGCCTTTTATCACAAACCCGCATTAGTCATCCGGCGTATTACTGGATGTCGAAGGAAATAGTTCACGATGATGACACGTGGAGGAAGGGTTTCTTGACTCGTCCAACTGCACCAGATACAAATCGTTACGAGGTCTCAGCGACTTTATAAAAGGGTCTTATTTGTATACCTAGAAATAATACAAATTACTTAAAAAACTGGTTATATATACATATACATACATATATATATACTACATATATATGTATACACACACACACACACACACACGAACACACACACATATATATATATATATATATATATATATATATATATATATACATATACATATACATATTACCCTTTATTGTCACTCTCAGCACTATTGTACTAAAATTCTACAAGGATAATTAGGGAAAAGGGCAATCGTGTGAAAATATGGTTGATTTCTTTTTTGTAAATTAATCAGGTGTATGGCGTATTTTTAGGCCTAACAACGGTGATTCTGTACGAGAGAGAGAGAGAGAGAGAGAGAGAGAGAGAGAGAGAGAGAGAGAGAGAGAGAGAGAGAGAGAGAAAATCTGCTTGGAACATGTTGGCATATCTGTGTGAAGAAAAGGCTGTGATTTCTGTAATTATATTTCATTTGTTTACGTTTTATACCTAACGGAAGTCAAACAAACAATTTCTGAAGTGCCATTAACTCGACCCTTCTTCTGTCCTCTAGCCATTGCCACTCACACCAAATTACTAAGGTCATTTTCAGTGGCTTTAGGGTGTTCTCCATGGATTGGGGTGTCAACACTACTGTAGATACCACTCTTGTATCTGGCCTTTCGGGCAATATGTGGAGGCAAGCTGATTGATTTGATGTCTTCTGCACAAGAGTCAGCCGATGAGATGAAGTTTCATACTTTTAATTTCAAGAAGACGGTGTTATATAAAATCAGAATTTCCTGCCGGTCGCTAAAGCTCTGATCTCAATAAAGAAAATCATAATTGGAAGCAAAGTTTGTGCATTTATAAAAGGATTTAACTATCTAGTTTTATGAATTTTCGTTGTATGAAATTTATCAGTCAATACACGAAGAACACTGTTATTATTCAGTAATAACAATGTATAATATAGAAAACGAAACGTTAGCTTTACAACAACTCAGGTTTCTTGGAACTAATGCATATTCATGTTCCAAATTCTCATTTTTAGTCGTCCATTTACTTTTAAAAAGCTTTATATCTCTCATTTAACAGTGAGTAAACGGAAAATTGTTTTAATTTAAGTGAAGGAAGTAATCGAAGACATTAGAAATATTTCTTCGGAATACCGAATAAAATGAAGGCTGACATTGTCCCCCTTCCTTCCCCCCTCCTTCAGCTCCTCTCTCTTTTTCTCTCATCAATAATGATATGAGAAGTAAGCACAATTCTGATCAAAAGAAATCCACCAAAGATCTATTATGAAATCCAGGAACAGAGAATCAAGGATAAAGACGCGCCTCTGCAACGAAAATTAATATGAAAGCGGTACTCGTGGATATTCAAATGAACTACACTGATGGAGATATTAACATACATAATATCATTTAAATGCATCAAAATATCCCTCATTAATTATGCCGTTTCCCGGCGGACCTCGGTTCATGCAAATCGCACAAAATATCGGTTAATAAACTACAATTGTTTTTAATGATGGGCCGGGCAGCGATTGAAAACGATTGGTCTCCGTGTTTTCGTTCACTCTTTCAGGAGAGCTCTTACACTCAAGCCTCGGGAAGTCCAACGTCGGGATTAGGGTTGAAGGCAGCGGTAACTCCCAACAGATAATACGATTTGGTGCTAGTGGCAATATTATTTCTGTCACACCGTTGGAATGCCAGTTATTTTAGTCAAACAGTTGGGTTTGGTCAGTTCTTGGATGAGTGACAGCCACCCCCAAACTGGATACTATACTCGGTTTTTTTCCATCTGTCCACCCGCCTTTGGTGTTTGCGTATGGTAACACTGCGTCCCGGGCTTTAGATAGTTACATTCAGCTTATATTCAACAACAATAACATCCTATTTCGAATATTGACGGTGTAATTCGCATACTGTAAATTATTAAAACACTTTCAGTTGCAAATGTATACCCAGATATCCCTTTATTTACCTAAAACTTATACATAGCTATCTAAAGCCCAGGACGCAGTGTTACCATACGCAAACACCACAGGCGGGTGGACAGATGGAAAAAAACAGAGTATAGTTGACGATGGCGCTTAAAAACTCAACTGACCCTAATCTAATGGAGAGTAGTTAAACAATTGGGATTGGTCAGTTCTTGGATGAGAGCCCCCCCTCCCCAAGTGAATACTAACAACGTCAACTCCCTGACTTTTATCTAAGGGCGTTCGTTGAGGATAACAGCGGGTCACAAGAAACCCGAAATGGAGACGGAGGGAATGCATGTTTCCAAGGTTATCTGCAATAAAAGCAAAATAATGCAGTTGCAATTCTGAGCGCAACATTTTATTTCAGGAAATTGTTATCGTTAAAGAAATATAAACTCAGTCATGAATATTAATGAGCTGTTAAAGGAAGTTACTTCATGATCCATTGTTCACACACACATACACACACACACACACAGAGAGAGAGAGAGAGAGAGAGAGAGAGAGAGAGAGAGAGTGGAAGTTTTTAGGATGGCCATTGAGTTAAGTATATCTTAATTTTACCAGACCACAGAGCTGATTAACAGCTCTCCTAGGGCTGACCCGAAGGATTAGATATTTTACGTGGCTAGGAACCAATTGGTCATCTAGCAACAGGACCTACAGTTTATTGTGGGATCCGTACCACATTATATCGAGAAATGAATTTTTATCACCAGAAATACATTCCTCTGATTCCACGTTGGCCGCACCGAGAATCGAACTTAGATTGGCCGTTGACTTAAATCATTGAGTTCAATGTTTTTGCTAATTTTACTTTCAATACTTAAGACTTCAACTAGTTTGCTGAAGAAAAAAACTTATCGGAAATGTGCAGTGTTCACACTCCTCGAATTATCGGAATGATTTCCTCATTTCCTCAGATTCAATTTCAGTAATGATACGTTATGATTTCTTCGTCCTCTCTGTGACACAAATTCAGGGAATGATGGTGAAACAGATAAATAAAGACAAGATTAATATTAAATGAACTGACGCATGGCTTTCTAAAATTTCCCCCTACCCCTTCATATCCTCCCCCCTTATCCAATATCCCCTACCCCCTAACACACTCCCACCGCTGTAAACAAAACCTACACCCTGTCCCCCCGCCCCCACCTCTTATGAATATCACCCTTAACCTCTTAAGGTGTACCTGACCGCATGACACGCCGAATTTCTTGGGGAGAAGTTATTGGTCACTTCAAAGTACGGCAGGTAAAGAGGTTTACTGCGACTCACCTCTATGAAACACGAAAGGGCTTTGATATATCGGCGTTTTCGTCCACTTTTGGAAGTTCTTACAGGTAGTAGTGGTCAACCGTCAATTTTATGATACCTTTTACCTATCATATATATATCAATATATATATATATTACATTATATATATATATATATATATATATATATATATATATATATATATATATATACATATATATGTATGTGTATAAATATATCACAACGAAGTCACGTTGTCGACTTGACTCTTGATTATGGGATGCGGGTTCATTTACCGCTGCCGGAGACATCATAATTACTTTATAAATCTTGCACTTGATATAAGGCTTTGTACTGACAATAGTATAAAAAAAAAACTCGAAGAATTATTGAAGTTCAAAGGACACTGGTTATTACAATTGCATATATATATATATATATATATATATAATATATATATATATATGAACGTAATAGCTTTTGACAGGTTTTTAGAAAAGGAGAGAGAGAGAGAGAGAGAGAGAGAGAGAGAGATAGAGAGAGAGAGAGAGAGAGAGAGAGGAGAGAGAGAGAGTCTTACAAATGCAAGTTTAACTGACCGGGCCTATTGGCCAATTAGGAATAAGGTTTACATTGAAGCCCTACAGTCGCAGTCCGTGTGGTAAATATCAGCATCACTCTTCGTAGAATCTTAAGAACTGACACCCAGTGACAAACTATAGAGGGTAACGGTCCCATTGATTAACGAAGATCCCTGGTAAATTCGAAATAATATATGTATATATATACATTATATATATATACCTTATATATATATACATATATATATATATATATATATATATATATATATATATATATATATATATATATATTATTTCGAATTAACCAGGGATCTTCGTTAATCAATGGGACCGTTACCCTCTAGTTTTGTCACTGGGTGTCAGTTCTTAAGACTCTTCGAAGAGTGATGCTGATATTTATCACACGAGGCTGCAACTGTAGGGCATCAATGTAAACCTTATTCCTAATTGGCCAATAGGCTCGGTCAGTTACACTCGCATTTGTAAGTCTCTCTCTCTCTCTCTCTCTCTCTCTCTCTCTCTCTAAAATCCTGTCAAAAGCTACTACGTTCATTTCATCTCCCTAAAAACCTGTCAACAGCTACTAGTACGTTCATTTCATCTCTCTAAAAATCTGTCAAAAGCTACTACGTTCATTTCATTCCTCAAATCGTAATGAGGACCTTCCTCGTTCATGTGATTTACGATGTTATGTGTGCTTTACGCTTTCGGGTCTGATTTACGCGTGCAGACGTAATTCACAAGCAACGGGTCCGATTAATGAAGAACCCAAGCTCAGGACTTGCGCAGTGCGAGACGGCGAGTGAACTTGTCAGAGGGAAGATTAACATTCGAACCACTTGTTACTCCAGCCCTTAAACTGTCGCTGCAAAATATATTGCTGCATTGCGATGTCTCGTCCAACGCTGCTGAAATTTCATGGTGATATATAGATTTCCGTATTAATTGTTTCTCTGTTTACTTGGATTAAAGAAAGTTCAAGTAATTTTTAGTATGTTGAGTTTTCCAGAGTAGATTCTGACCGACAAAAAATTCGTATTTCTTTATTTGTAAATCCATAATCAATAGAAAGTAAGTCGCGTGCTCAGTGGCGCCATTTCAGATTTTTCTTTGGGGGGGAGGAGGCAAAGGTTAGAAGTTATGGTATGGATCTATGGGACATCACCCGAGAAATGTTTAGAAATTTGTGCGCGTTTTGGAGCATGTTGGAGCCATATAAGATTCACCTTGGAGTAAATTTTACTGCTATTATTATTATTAATTTTTTAGAGGTGATGGGGAGCAAACCAAGTATTAGGGGGCCCAAGTGTCTTGAGGGGGATAAGTGACAGCCCAGCCACCGCCCCCCACCCAAATGACGCCCCTGCGTCTGTCTACTCTGTGTTCAGCTGAACTGCTGACGTTCACTGGTATGAGAATTTCAGTGCCGTTTCTCTCTCTCTCTCTCTCTCTCTCTCTCTCAGTTGGTAAGACATGGTTTGAAAGAAAGTAAGGCAACAGATAGAAACTTCCTGTGCAGTTTATTACAACAACACTAGACACTCAGCTATATATACACACATGCATACATACTTGACATACACACACGTATACATACATACGTACACGCATATAAATATGTATGTGTGCACGTGTGTGCGAGGGCATGGACACGCTTGTGTTTAAAGAGAAGAGAATGTGTCTAAAGTTCTTACGAAAAATAGATTAATCCGCAGCAAAAGACAGAGGGCCTGATTTGTGGAGAAGGAGATTCAATTATGTCTTCGTAGGCTTCCAATTAGTTCCCCTTAATGAGAAGAGATTCATTTAATATTCTGACTGAATCTGTCTTTATTATTTCTCACTACTTCTTCGCTTCAGAGAAGGGAGAGGTGTTAATCTTTTCCTTTACGTGCTTCATTTACTCTCTTGTTAGAACGGATAAAAAGGGGTGGGAAACAGACAGACCGACAGACAGAGGGAGGAGGAGATGGGGGTGGGGCTGGGGAGGGGGTGGGAATTTAGATTTTTGGAGGAGGAGGGTAATTCAGGTGTTGAGGGAGATTCTTAGTATTCGTGAAAAGTAACTCGATGCAGATGTGGAGAGAGAGAGAGAGAGAGAGAGAGAGAGAGAGAGAGAGAGAGAGAGAGAGAGAGAGAGAGAATCTGATATTGATAAATATAGGGATTTGAATTTAGAAAAGGAATGGATAATGGACATCTGATTCATAGTTTAATCTTGTTTGGGTAATTACCACGGCAAAATAATCCAATTTTATCAGCCTACAATCGTACTATCATTTGACGGAGACCTCAACGTAAACGTCTGTTAATTGTTTCTCCTTTCTATTTTCCTCTGACTTTTCTTGTTACTCTCAACGGCCAAGTACCCACCAGGTATACAACTCATGGCTTATTTCGTCAGAGTCATATTGGATTTAAAGGAACGTGGCCAGATACCCTTGTCCCTTTCCGAGAATCGTATTCGGAATAGCTGGCTTGCGTTGCTAGCGCCGTATATCAAAACTGTTTGGAGAGAGAGAGAGAGAGAGAGAGAGAGAGAGAGAGAGGTCGTGTGCCAGTTTCCTATTCGTTAGAATCTGAGAGCATGGTCATCGGTCTGGGATGATGTATAGGTTCATAAATACTAGCAAGGCCTCAATGAACGGTTCCGCATCAACAAAATATTATCTGCTCTGCACATCTGTTGCCGACAAAGGGATAATCTCACTGAGAGTGAAAGGTAAATATCGCTGGAGAAATTGGATTCTCATTTCGTGGGATAACGTTCTAGTCGTTTGATAACAGTGGCAAAGGGAATTGATATCATTTTTTATTTACGAGTTATAATCCTACTGAATGTACAGAAATGGACATAGCACAAGAAAATGAGGAGGGTAAAGAGATTAACTAAAGAGACCAGCAAACAGATACACACAAATATAAACACACATGTAAATAACAACCAAAGCGATGGCGCATTGCCCTTCAAAACTTTATGCACCCTTTGTCTAACGTGTGATCGTTAAATCAAAAACCCTAGTAGGAGGAGACAGGTCCCTTGTTTTATTGTCAAGTAAAGGAAATAAGTAACATGGTAGCAAATTCGTTTCACTGATATCTAATTGAAATGCTTTACATGCTTTTGATTATTATGAAAGATGTAGCTTCAGTCTGACATGCTGTTGCCGGGTCATAAAAAATTCTTCGTTTGGAATCATGTGCCTCTTCCCACTGATTCCAGGGATTTTTATCGCTAAGTATAGTTCGCTAAGTGAGGAGGTGAGGTATGAAGAGCTGTGGGAGTAGTTGTACGCCGATGATCTGGTGATTACTGGCGAAAATGAGGAAGACGGTAAGACCTACAGAGAAGGGTTGGAGCGTGGCAAGTCTTTAGAGAGGGGTGGCTTAAAGGTGAAATGTGAATAAAACAGAAGTTTTGCTGAGCAGTAGGGAAGATAGAAGCAGAATAGTAATGCAAGAAAGAAGAGGCTTGATCATAAATCAGGAGGAAAAGTTTAAATACTTAGGATCTACTTTAAGCCAAGAAGTTGGATGTGAGGCTGAAGTTGACAGTAGGATAAAAGCTGCATGGGGGAAATGGAGAGAGGTAACTTGAGTAGTATGTGATAAGAAAATGCCAATCAAGCTAAAGGTCAAGATCTACGTATAGCAAATTATAAGAACAGTGTTAGTGTATGAATATGAAACATGGGCTCTAAGAAGAAAAGATGAAGTAAAGCTTGAGAGAACAGAGATGAGAATGCTGAGGTGAATTATGGGAATACTACTGCTTGAGAGATTGGCAAATGACGAAATAAGAAGAAGGGTAGGCTTAGTAAAGATTACAGAGGTAATAAGAGAGTCAATGAAGGTGTTATGGCGCCGTGTTGAGGATGGATGATGAGGAGGGAGTGAAGAGGGCTTGGAAGGAGCCTGTTAAAGGAAGAAGATCGAGAGGGAGACAGAATTGGATAGCGAGATTAAGTGAAGGAAGATATGGAGCGAAGAGGTTTGGTGGAGGATGATGCCTTTGGTAGAAGGCAGTGGAGAAGGTGCATCAGGCAACCGACCCCTTAATGTAGGGATTAACGGTGGGAAAGACGAAGAATTCTGACCTTGTTCAAATTAACGCAACGGTGAATATAAAATAATTTTACATGATAACTTAGTTAGAATGCTACTAAAGCAGATGAATCAGATGAAACTGTAACTGATTTCTTAATTATTGTCATGGATTGATAATTTGAAACTTCACATCAATAAAACCACAGCCACTCTGAGAATACTCTTACAGAAGTCTTGACACAAATGGCGATTTTTGAGAAAGATCCTTTGACTTAACTAGAGCTCATTGTCCGCTTGTTGGTTGTTTGCTCCAACTTCTCAACCCTTTTAAAGAGGAGACCATCGCACTCCTCTAGCAGATGCTGAGAGCAAGGTTTGCTGAACGAATGTTCATAATCTTAGCTTGCCGAGAGTCGTTGTCCTCGGGCGCCCATAAATATTACGCTATGGTAATAAAGTCACAGAAAAAATTCACAATTTTGTATAGGAAAAAAGTGGCAGGCAAAAAGTCCATTAATTTACAGTCTTTTGTTTAAATTTTTACGGTAATCACCAATTAGCTTGTACTAAATAGGCCCGCAATGGTGGATGCATAACTGGTTAATACCCTTGAGGTTCACTATCTATCTAAGAATTATTAATTTTACCTTTTTTCCTGTGGGTCTTTTTTATTTATTTATTTTTTGTTTTAACCTGGATTCATAATAGCACCCATCACATAGCCTTTCTTATAATACGTACCTTAATCTAAATGAATCTAGAATCCTGTTAACACTTGCTACAAGTTTTCATTCCATTTAGAGAAGGATTGGAAGGGGATTTTTTTTTTAAGTACGATTCAGTAACTTCAGGTAGTAGTGACAGACAAAGAAGTGCTTGAATGATGCAAGTGAGGTTTGTCTGATTTAATGAGATTTGGGCTGCCAATTCGAGCACTGGGGTACCTCCAACTATTCAGCACTTAAGACAGCGCAAGGAGGGAGTCAAGATCCAGAAGATAAAGGAAATGAAAGACAACGACCTAAAGGTGTAACTGAGAGAAAACCTTACAGTTGCACTGAGATGCAATAGTTAAGAGGCATGACAGCAAGACTGAAGACAAGCGGGAATGGAGGTAGAAAATGCTAGAAATTGGATGCGGCTTAAGGCCGAGAGGATGCTGCAAATACCCTTAAATGCCTACAGTGCTCCACAAAAAGCCACTGACGGCATAATCTCTCCGGGGAAGTGGGGGTTGTGAATGTATTTAACAGTAGATATATCCTGTAAAGTAATTTACTGCTATTTTGCTGTAATTCTTAAAAACAATATTAGGGCAGTTTATACAAACTACTGAATATGTGTGTATATAGTTGAAGAGGAGAGATAGAGGGATAGAGACGAGAGAAGAGAGGAGGCCCAGAAGAAAGAGAGGAACTAAATCATCCTACATCGTTAGGGTTTTGTGCGAGTAAATTGGTCCCAAAGGGAGACAGATGATCTTTTCCCTCTCTCCTCGTAACTGGCTCTTGCGCAAGGACGAGGCTAAGGTAGTCGGTCATGCCAAGAGTTATATTTTATCTCTTATTTGGGGGTTAATGATGTTCCCCTTCCATTCTGGAAATGTCTCATGTTTGCAGTTCATTCGCTTTCCTCTGATGTCCAGAGCTCCGGTTAATCCTCGGAAGTATTTCATGGGAGAGGCGGGTGGAAGTAGTCCAGTGGTAACCATCCTGGCGCAAGTTAGACTAAATCGATTTTCAAAGGAAAAATTATATTGACTGATAAAATCATACTTTTCCCAATGGTATTTCTGAGGTAATTTTGTTCTTCATTATCAGTGTTTGTAATGGATAGCTAGAGGGAGCAATTTTATGTATTCTCAGCATAACAAGAACTTTATATTGGTCCAAATTGTGTAAAACTAGGCTTCATATTCCTTTTGTTTACTTCGGGGTACGGATTCATCTGAATCCGCTTTCCCCTGTCCTCCTGTGCAAACGCCAGTGCAAGACATCGAGAACTCTTTGAGATATCCATTGGACACAAAATCATATAAGTAGATGCAGGTAGACTCTTCGTCTGTCTTTTGCAAGAACTGATTGTTCTTGGAATTAAATGGGGTTTTAGCACAGACGACTGTTGTAATTTTTCTAGTCTCCCTGTTGAGATGTTAACTAAAATTTATTGGTTCATTTAATGCAGTTCCTATTATAAAAACAACCGGACAAGAAGAAGCAGTACCTACCAGTTACAACTCATCTTGTTAGCATAATCGAGAAATATATGGTACGTCTTGTAACTCAAAAATATCCAGTGGAATTCCAACAGACTGCAATTTAAAGAAAATGAGGCGGATAGGGGTAATTTTGGCATCGCAAAACTGGAAATAAACTGATTAAAATTCAATAACCCCTCTTGAATATCCGATGGAACTGAGAAGAATGAGCCCACGACATTTTTTTTATCTGTAACTAGAGTGTTTACCACATCATATCTCGTGGTAGATGGTTTCTGCTCGAAGAAAATTTTCCCAAATACCCAATGCAGTCATTATATTTTACAGTTTTAAAGGGCCTTTATAGAAAATAAAGATGGTTATGGCGTAACGTAGACTAGAAATGAACATTCTAAAACCCCGTTTCCCAGCTGTAATACCATTTTGAATCCTGAAGAAAGAACCCAGGGCATCTTTTCCCACTGAACAGGCGATTCTCCCGCATCACATTCTGTGGCGGGGAACGAAATCTGTTTACAGTCGGGCAACAGCTGTAATTACATTCATTATGTCCTCATCGCCCCGGGATAGCATCCTTAATTATGTTACAAATGGAGGACGTTCTGTGTTTGTGTGCAGGCTGGGTCGTTTTTTGCTCCCATTCGAGGAATATAAGAGTAAAATTGGTTGGTTCGAAATGGCTAATGGAAAATCTAATTTCTTAACTCGAGTCTCATTTTCGTTTTCTGTGATATTTCCCCGTTTCCTTTTTAAAATGAAGTTTCTTGTTTTACTCACGTTTATTTTGTTTTGTTATACAATATACGTTGTATTGATGAGCCTTCCTAGTTAAGTTACTTACTTTAGCTAAATACGCGCTTTCGTTTATATTTTTTTTGTCTATATGTTTGTCTTATTTGTGTGTTTACAAAACTGTGAAAATTAATGAAAAGACGTTAATGAAGTTTTATCAAAGATGAATTAAGATTAGGGAAACAAATGATTCGAGTTTTGATTGATTGAAGCGCTGGATTACAACACTATTTTTTTTTTCGTTGTTGTTGTTGCTATGCGGCTTGAAAGACACCGACACTTCCTGCTGATTTTGAAAAGAGGGAACCAGGCTAACTGCTTCACAATATTAGCGAAATTATATATGTAAATAATACAGAGGCCTTGTATGAATACTCTGATGTTGGCGTTTGTTTGGAACTTTCCTTCCTGTTTATGTAATTAAACTGACCTGGTTCAGCATTCACGTGCGCGACTAGCATTGGTTTTGTCCTGTCTTGACTAGTGCGCGCTCTCCTGTCCGCTTGGGTATTGCCCACACACGCAGATGACCTGCTCTACGCATATTTCGAGGAAATAGTGCAACTCGAGTCTGAGTACTCATGCCGGTATCGTACAAGTTGAAACTTTTTGCAGACCCCCACACTCGCCGGACTAGCGCGAGAGGACGCAAGACGCGGCAGTCAGCCATTTCAGTATGCTTAAAGGACGATAGGACTAACATCAATAGACCCCCTACACGTTAAAGACTGACCGGCTCGTCCCAATCGCTATGAAATCAGCGCGCCAGTCGCGTACATGTATGGCCAGCTTTTGTGGTATGTAATAGGATTCCGAATTTAATATTTTTATCTTGTTGTATTATAATACATTTTGACAAATGAAAATCACATATATACTCTTATTTCAATGTCTGGAGTCAATAATGCACTGTAATATAGTAAAATATAAGCCAAGAATAGCTTTGCTATTGTTGAAAGGAACTTAACTGACTTAAAGAGATCTGTTGACGTATCTATGGCTTTAATTACTTGGATTTGTTATCCTGAACAAGAAGAGAAAGGGAGATAATACAATCGTGCTTCAGGCAAAACGCAATATTATTGCCAAGGCGGTAGGAGGTGGCAGTAAGGAAGGAAGGAAGGAAGGAGTCGGTGGGGAGATGACGAAGGAGAGGGAAGGGCTATTGGAGCAGGCGGAGGCTGTGAGCACATAAAGCCAGCAAACAAGTCACGTCTCCTTCCTGAACATGGGAAGAAGAAGAGACCAGATTCGATAACGGAATAATAACAACTACGGGGACCATGGCGTCATGCTCTTTTACTTCAGATCCTCGTCTAATATCTTCCTTTCCTTTCCTCTCATTTCTTTCGATCCTGTTCCTCCCTTATCTTCTCGTACTTATCTATCGAGTCCAACATTTTCTGTTCATCTTTCCCGAAATGATAATAGGTACTTGAGATTGAACCATAACGTCAAAATCTGTCGGCTCATATCGTCTAGTTTTTCGCTTTGTTATAAATGTTATTTTTTACCATTGCTCCTGTCCTACTCTTCTGCCACCCAGAATAAAAAAAAATAGTAAGAAAATGTCACTGGATACCAAGTCACGCAGGTGGCTCTCTAAGCCTTATAGTGACCCATTATTGCTGTCATAATATATATATATATATATATATATATATATATATATATATATATATATATATATATATATATATATATATATATATATATATATATATATATATTATGACAACGATAATAGGTCATATATTGCCAAGGAAGGACGTTCAGCTTACACGATTACACCATCCCTCTTCTTTCGTCTGGATTCATTCCATCAGTGCATCAAGTCCCGTGGCAGAAACAATTTGCCGGTGACCTAGTATAGATTTGGTATTCCTTGACATTCCTCTTCAATCACTGTTATAGAGAAAAGGGAACGTGTTTGCCATACCTTCAGAGGATCTGCTTCTCTCGTCCTTTTGCTGGTTTTATGAATGGGTGGCATAATTCTATAAATCTGAGAATTACTCAAGTCTAAAGCAAATATATTTTTTGACAGGACTACTCTGTGGATCTGCGATGTTTGTATCCAATCGCAACCCCACAAGCTGCGGCGCCATTTTCTTTTGTCCTGATTTGATTACGTAGGAGCAGGCGTCCCGTTTTCCGTTCTCAGACAATTCTTCCTTTTAAGACTCTTGCCACAGGCAAATGTCCACGTAAATCTCGCGCCATCCCCATTTATACAGTCGTTCACTCCGTCCATAACATTTGCAAAAGCGCTTAAATTCATGAAAATGATGACAGTCAGTAGTCTCTTTAAAACTAATGGCGTTCCTCTTCGGTGTTTCAGTAAGGTGTTTTATTCGTATTTTTACTGGACATTTCTATGCCATTATACGCTTTATTTGTCTGAACGTAGGCTTTTTCTCCTCTCTTTGAAAGTACAAGTAATCCAGCAAGATTGAGGTAGGACAATTATTTTATAAGCCCTGCCTAATAAACTATATAACCTGCCAATGGGTGTCACCCCTTGAAGGTGACACATCAACCTCTTTAAATGAGCTCTCTTAATTGATTCCAGAAAAACAAGAGAAAGCTGAAAATTCCTTATTAGGGTAGAAAATGATAAAACTTTCGATCACACTGGAATGAGTCGGATGCTCCCAGAGGGTTATCTTAATTCAGACTCCAAAAATATTTATATTGAATGCTAATAGACTCCAAAGTGGTTAAGCCATTTCATAATTTCCCGTTTTACACCTTCAGTAATTTCACCCAGTTAAGACCTGTGGCATATTCTTCATAGGACTCTAAAGGTGGTGCATTTAGTTAATTCGAATGGGAAACCATAACACTCACGCCCATGCTTGTAATGCTGACCTCCGAATGGTCCAAGCAAGTAACATTATTTTGATCAGTGCTTAGATAAGTGACCACTAGTGGTTGTAAAGGCCCATCCAAACGGTCGAGCTTTGCTTGACGAACTCTGCTCGATGTGACGTCAGAAGCGGAGAAACGGCGGCTAAGGTTCTGACTTTTCCATTTCTAACGTCACATCGGACAAAGTTCATCGGGCAAAGCTCGACCGTGTGGACGGGGGTTTAGACGTTCATGGAACTCATGGCCTCGCCGATGTCTGCGAGGGCTCAGAAAAAGAAAAACTAAAACCGTTTTGTAAGCGGTAATGTGTCACAGCGAGTCCTGAGAAGCCAAGAGAGAAGTGATTAACCTAATAAAATTTGGAATAGGATCCTGCAAGCCAATGGTCCAAGATAATTTTACTATTATTTGTAATTATTTTTTTCGCCAGATATTCAGCTGCCCATATATATATATATATATATATATATATATATATATATATATATATATATATATATATATATATACATATAAACTTATATATAATGATAAAATATATACAAATGTGTACATATATGTAATATACACACAATTATATTATATTTACAAACACATACACACACCACTATATATATATATATATATATATATATATATATATATATATATATATATATATATATATATATATATATATATGGGAGGGGTATACACGCTGGAAAATGCTTCCAAGTTTCGTAATAAAATTCACAGTTCTGTTTTTGTTTAACTGATGTCTGTGCGAAGCCTAGCATTTATATCATTATATAACAAATATAATGTTAAGGGACTCGTGTGTGTGTGTGTGTGTGTGTGTGTGTGCGGGTGCAGCTAGGGGTCGAAGGTACGCTCCAAACACTAAGTGGCAAGTCCCTTAACGTTTTATTTGTTGTACGATGATATAAAGCTTTAGTTTTTCACCGATATCTGTTACGCCGAAAACAGAATTTTAAATTTCACAACGAAACTGAACGGCAATATTTAAAGTGCATACCATTGCCAGACAAACCTAAAAGATTCATATTTTTTGAGCCAACAGATCCAGATCGCCATAGCGATCCAAACTGAAATGAATGAATGGATCCATTCGAAACCCTATTAAATGTTCCATGGCTTTTAAACTACGAAACTTTATTGAAATCATTCATTAGCTTTTTAAGTTTCCTCGTAGGCAAACGAACTGACATAGACGAAGTTCCTCATGTCATCATCTTGGAACAGGAAAAAATGGTGAACTTCATTTTCATTTTTCCAGAATGAGACCCGAGTATTATGAAATTTATGTATATGTACAAACATATCCATGGAAAAGACATTAGTAGACTCTGTAAACTTACTCCAATGCGAGAGAATAACGGAGGGGGAGAATTCATTCTCTTGAAAGTAAAAAGAAACTCCAAAGCAGAACGCATAAGAAACAGGAGAGAGAGAGAGAGAGAGAGAGAGAGAGAGAGAGGAGAGAGAGAGAGTGAGAGAGAGAGATTATGGTACGGTAGTCTGACATCCACTCTTACTATTTATCCTGCCAGACAGATGCTGTGTTTTATCTTTTAACCTGTATAAAACTCCTCCCAGTGGAAATTCTTCTCGCCTGATGCTTTTAACCAATTCCATCTCTTCTACTTATCCTCTAATGAATATGAGGTTCCAAATGTTTCATGTGGAGAGCCCCGCTATGAATCTCAACTTATTTCATTCTTGGAAGAAGTAGAGGAAAAGAAAGTGCTCTGAAATGACTAAATGGAAAAGGAAACAAGGCATTTCTTGGTTTAAGAAAATAAAGTGCCTAGAGTAAGAGCACAGACTGGACTTAACAAAGAAATGCTATGAAAGGACATCGAACGATAAGAAAACGTCACAGTATGCGGTTTGAAACTATGAAATATGAAATATAACAACTACTTGCTCTGAAATGCTGAAGAAAGTGGTCGAAACTTCAACCTTTTCCTCGGGGGTTTGGAGGTAATATTTTTGAACGCGCTTGTGCTTGTCCACAAAAAAATCATCGAAGAGATAAAACGGATTTAGATACTGAATACATTAATTAGGTAACACCCCACCAGATGATTAGAGTTTGGTTCATATCGCTGACGAAGAGACTAGAAAACACGTTACTTGGCAATAAAGAAAAAAAAGTCACAGGATCACAAATCTTCGCTAAAGCCAACCCGCCTACGAACACATTCTTCTATCCAGAGTTCTGGTGCTTTCATTCACCAGATCCGGTTTGATGTCCAGATCCAAACAGCCTTACAGGTTGATGGTAGATTTAATGTCCCAGAATTTGTTTGAGGAAGAAAGGATTTAGTCTTGTTCCCTAAGGTTTAGTCTGTTAGAGCTTAAATGTCATAAGACTAGAATAATCAAGAACATTTCTGGACAAGCATCCAGACCTAGTCCATCTTCATCTCTAATCGATTTTGTCTTGGAACTTGGCCAAATTTCAAGAGCACAACTGAGATCTAGCTGTTAACATTTTGAGATATCTTTTGAACCGACATACACAGACAAACAGACAATCACAGGCGAACACACAACCTCCTTAAACCTCACTGCGAGAGACAAAAGCTTAGGAAAAGGGCAAAAATAAACGGTGGCACAAATTAACAGTCTGGGCAGATGCATGAAGGAGACTCCATTACTTGGTCATAACTCTAATGTTTTTGATAAAAATATAAGACACTAATGACTCCGCCTTAGGTGAATTACGGGCATGGATTTCCTTGGGACTAGAAATTACGTGGCTGAGAGAGAGAGAGAGAGAGAGAGAGAGAAAGCCTTACTATTGTTCGACGCTATAAAAATCGTGAGATATATCTCCAGGTTGTTGCGCAGCACGAAGCATTTTAAACAGGATTCTAACAGACCTGTGTTTCTCCTGTGTTTTTTCCATGTTGCGTTCAAGGAGGATCAGAGGAAAAGTATTTACATGGCTTGGAGAGACTAATGGAATTATGAGTCTTTGTAGAGAGAGAGAGAGAGAGAAAGTAAACATCCACCAACTAAAGCTGCAGTTCCTACAAAACCCAACTATTTTTTTTATGTCATTCTATCTGCCTTTTCTATTAAGCAATTAAAAATTAACCAAAATAATAAGTTTTTAACTATCATCATTTATTAATGGTTTCTAAATCTAATTCTTAAAAGCAGTATGGTCACATCAAGATATAGAAAATTGTTTAACATTAAATCTGTTATGTCTTCCGTAGGCCAATAATTTTAGTCCTGCGTTTTGGTCCATTGCAATATAATCGATAGCTTTTGACAAAGCGAGTACTATTAGCTCTTGATTGAATGTGAGATCTCGAAATATTTTCAAAATATGCATCAATTTATTCAAAGCAAAGCTTAGGAATAGGCTTTGATTTTATGATGCGCTGATTCACAGCTCACTGAAAATATTCCTTTATAGTTAGGCTGGTAAAGATGAAGTTTTTTCTCAGTAGATTGCTTCTGAACTTCCGGAAAGAAGACAATGTTTGAATTCCCTGAGGCGGGGCATCTTTTGATCTGCCAGAAACAAGTCACCTGTTGACGTAGTACCAGGTACAGATCACATTTTGACTTCCTAGAGATATGTCATCTTTTGATCTACCAGAAACAGGTTAGTTTTGGACTTGACCGGTAGGTCACTTTTGGCCTCCTGAAATCGGGGACTAGCTAACCCTTCAGGAGTGAGTCTTTCGTAACCTATTAGTAACTGGCCACTTTTATACGTTCTAGAATCATATCTCATTTTGAATTCCCAGAAGCATTTTTCTTAATAATTACAAACAGGTCGTCATCTGATCTCCCAGAAATTGGTCACTCTTCGACCTTTCAGAAACATTACACTTTCCGGCTTTCTAGAACCAGAAGGAGAATAAACTTTTTTTTTTTCTTCTTTTTTCTCATAAGTAATTTTTCCTATGACCTCCCAAAAGGTGACCTGCTTTTGGGGAACTAAAGATGACTCTCTGAGGCAATTAAGGTTTTGAATTCTTGAAAGCATGTCACATTTTGATTTAGTAAAGACAGGACGCCTTATCAAAAGCAGGTCACTCTTTGAATTCCCAGAAACAAATAAATCTTTTAACACTCCATAAGTAAGTCGCATTTTCAGTTCATAAAATTTAGTCAATTTTTCGACATATC
>NC_087203.1:77413824-77451324 GCF_015104395.2 Macrobrachium nipponense | reverse complement strand
CGGCACTACGTTCAACAGATTCTTGTTTAAACCATGCAAAAAGGGTATATCAGACTAGGTACTACAAGTGCAAAAGTAATTAGTGGAACATTTTATGAAGACTCATAGTAAACGAGTATTCGATATAAAATAAAAAGGCCAGTTAATGAATAAATTATAAGTAGATCTGGTAGACGAGGAAATAGAGGCTTACTTACTATATTGGCTTTTGCATTTCTTTATAACTCATTATCACTTGTGCCAAACGTCTACGTTTTTTAAAAAGAAAATAAAGGGTTTAAGGATGATTTCTACAATTGGCAAATTTTTTACCCGTTTCCATTATCGCATTTTGTTTTCAAGAGATCTTCGTTAAAGTAAATGCAGTAAATGTACACACACACACGCGCGCGCGCGCACACACACACACACGCACACGCACATGCACACGCACATGCACACGCGCACACACACACGCACACAAACACACACACACACATATATATATCATATATATATATATATATATATATATATATATATATATATATATATATATATATATATATGAATATATACATACATAAATGTATAGATTTATAAATAGGTATATATATAGATATGCATATGGATTTATTTATTTTGGCTCTGCATATGAAGAGAAACCTCTCTCTCTCAATCTCTCTCTTTCTCTCTCTCTCTCTCATCTGTTTCCTGACCATGGTGAGACTCGAACTTGCACCTACTCGTATCGGATTCCATCGCCCTACCTATGAAGGGATAAGAACCTTTCTGATGTTTAGAATTTTTCAATTTATATAAAAAAAAACCACAATGAGCAGCAGTGCCTACGTGACGATTTTGTACAACGTCTTTGCTATAATAATAGGCTGTGTTCAGTTTTGATAAAGAATGAATTTATTGAATTATTAAACCAGAACGAATTATGATTTATATAAAGCAAATATTCCGATTACAAATCAGAGAGAAAAGGAACGGTCATAGCCAATCTGTATCCCGTTAGCTTTGGAATTCGCTGTTTCTGTGTTTCCCCTTTCAAGTAAGAAATCTATAGCTTCCTTTGGGGTTTAACCATATTATTTATCTTCCCGATATTCTCATAGTTTTCATAGGATCTATTCTATTAAAGGCTTTGGGTTCTCCACCCGGACTGCCGATGGGTTAGAAAAAAAAAAAAAGCCGGGTGCTGTCGAAGTATTATCTTCCTCGTAAAATTCGCCGTGGCCAAGATTAGTCTAGGTTCTTTCTCCTAAACGTTACGAAAGTTTTAAAACTTTTAAAACTTTACCAGTAATTAACGGCAGGTAATTACGTTTCCTGGAGTGTAACTCTTGAGTATTTGAGCATGCCCTAATTGCAATCACACGCCTCAATCGTCATTAAAAAGAGAGTAAATTAAGCCGCCAACTTCGTCATCAAAGGCTGCAGAATGCCATTTGATTCGAAGTTGTGGAGAATGTTGCAGGAAAGACCATACGAACGTAGGATCGAATCCTATATGATCAAAGGAAATGAATAACCGACGTCACCAAACCTATGTAGTTATTCACATGAAGACCGCAAGCTACTTTTCTTGACTCTTTGTTAATGGTAATTTTAGCATTTATGACCATCAGCAGAGATACTGGGGTTCTATGGTATAAAAAAATAATGTAGAATAGTTAATGGAAAAGCAGGCGTGACAGAAGTAAATGGCGAATTATTAGGTAACCATTCATTTTAATTTACTTTTTAATATTTCCCAGGCACATTCTCTCTCTCTCTCTCTCTCTCTCTCTCTCTTTTAGGAACAAAGCTACTAACCCCCGCCTCACAGCCTAGGAGATTTCGTTCGTCTTCCTTGTAGATGAAAAAAATAAGGGACTCAGCTGGTGTAAGAAAGAGAGAGAGAGAGGAAGAGAAGGTCATTATTACTATGCCAAAATATATACCAACATAAGTACAATAAGAGAGTCACATTGTTCCCTTTCTCCTCCCCTATGTATTTATGGGAATTATAATCCGGGTTTATTGTTTAAGAATATAAAAAGATTCATGCGTATGTAAGTAACAAAAATTCATATATATATATATATATATATATATATATATATATATATATATATATATATATATATATATATATATATATATATAATATATATATGTGTGTGTGTGTGTGTGTGTGTGTGTGTGTGTGTGTGTGTGTGTGTATGTATGTATATATGTATATATGTATATATAGATAAATAAGTATTATATGTATATGTATATATATATATAGTATATATATATATATATATATATATATATATATATATATATATATATATATATATATATTATTCTTATAATGTAAGTTTGGAATGCAATTATAATTGTGGTAATATGATTGATTCACATAGGAGCCTGTGTATCATGTTATGAAATGTGTGTTTTGGTATGTTCAGATTCCCAAATTTAAAGATAACATGTGCTAAGTAATCCCACTTTTCATTTTGAAGTACTGTAACACAGAGAGAGTGAAAGCTCATAAGCCTTTTGAAGAAGGTTGTTTTCGCACTTTGAGAATGTCTTAGCTAAGCTGATTTCTTTATCGATGTAAGCACGTGCATAATTTTTTTTATCATCACGGTCGAGCCTGTGAAGGAACAAGGGAGCCTTATTCATAGACATATGTGAACGCAGTCAAAGAGGTCCTGTATTAGGTACCCCTATAGAGATGACGTAGTGTTTTCGTTTTTTGCTAACCGCCCCATATGCTATATACACTTATGGGGATAGAGAACGTGATTCTTTCGCTTGGAGGATAGCGGCGTGCGTTAGTCTCTCTCTCTCTCTCTCTCTCTCTCTCTCTCTCTCTCTCTCTCTCTCAAAATCTCTCCCTCTCTCTCGCTCGGTTGCGAGGCTGTTTCAGTAACTTTATGTAACGAACTGGTCACTCATTTTTATATAATTCTTAGTAATATATGTGTTGTTTGTGGAATCTGAACATAGTATTATATCTGTTGGTTTTTGTGAAGGCGCCATGAAAATAGTGAAAAAGTGTAAAATTGTAACAGGCCTTTTGATTGAAGCTGCAGCTGTGTATAAGGTATTTTTACAAATGTTTTGAAGTGCACTTTGAGGTTTTATCATTTCTAAACATTTATCTTTTGCTTTGTTCTTTTGACATATCCCATTTTTATATGCTTAATGTTTGTACTATCAATGCTTTAATTGTTTTCATATTATGCATTGTTTTTCTGCATTGTCTTTATTTTGTTTAATTAGTTTGAATAATATTCTATTGTGTAAATTTTGAATCTTACACTTGTGAATTAACTTGCATTTAATTAAATTTAATTTCAAATTTAATTATTGCTTTATGATTTAATTTAATTAATTTTCTTGATAAACTTTGATTTAATTTTGCTTAATAATTAACTCAAGAATTAATTAAACTTTTGTTTTCAAGTAATAATAATTTCCCTGAGATTGTGAATTTCACTTATAAATTTTGAATTTAGAAATAAATTTTTGTATTTAAAATTTATATAAGTATTTTACTCCAACCACAGTATTAAGCTATATTTTATTTTGTTTAGGTAGAAATATAGTGATAATTGTGACGTTTCCCACAAATAAAACAGAATCAGGGAAATACTTAAATTTGAATTTGCACGAGTGATGCCCTTTAATTAAGATTACCTCACACATATTTTAATGAACTTAGACTGATTGTTTTCCTGACTGTTCAGTTAGAAAAAAGGGATCACTCTTACCTTTAGAGTATTCAGTCGTTTAGTATTTGTGATGAAGGGTCAAGTGTCTGTCTGTAGTGAGGTAAGTAACAACCAGGTACTTGAACGAACTGTGCCCTAAGTACAAAGTGTGTCCCAGACCCAGGAATAAAAGGGTCTCTTGTACTAACAAGTACAAATGGTAAGTGTAGTAACCAAATACTTGGCAATTTGGGTTAACAAATATTAATGGTGTCCAGACACAGAACTTTGGCTATTTCATGCACCAAGTATTAATGGTATCCAGACCCAGATACTCTTGCCCTCTCCCCCCCAAGTATTAATGGTATCCAGACCCAGATACTCTTGCCCACTTCGTCACAAGTATTAATGGTGCCCAGACCCGGGATATTTGGCATTTTATGTACCAAATATCAATGATCCCCAGAAACCAAGGAGGAAAACAAATCACATTATCACTCTAGCTTATACTGGTGGTGTTAGGAATGTATTTTGTTAGAAGAGTGACCATATATTTGTTTTTGCATTTTATTGTAAGAATTGTATTTGAGAAAAATGGTTCCATTCGATACTCAGGAATTTTTAGCAGCCCCTTCCATCCAAGTGTTTCTGAAACTACTCTGACTAAGGCACAGTGGAGTACTCTAGCAGTAGCATGTGGTTGTCATGTGTCAAGTAGCATGATAAAAGCACAAATCAAATGCATTGTCATGCAAGCATTGATAGACTCTGGTAGAATAACTGATGATGATGAGTTAGAACTAACTCAAGAGTTGTTGAATGTAGCACAGGCTGATCTTATAAATAAGCAAGTAGAAAAGAAAGAGAAAAGTGATGCAGAGTTAGAACTCAGAAGCATAGAAGCAGAAGAAAGTTTGATTAAGCTGAAAATACAGGCTGAAAGAGAGCGAATGCAAGCTGAAAAAGACAGAATAGACAGGGAAAAACAAGAAAGAAGAGAAAGAGAAGAAGAAAAAGTAGTAGAAGATGAAAGGCAAAGGATAAAAGAGGAAAGAGAAATTGCAAGACATGAAAGGGAGATGGAATTGATAAGAGCTAGATCCACTTTACCTGCAACACCATCTAACCCTAACCATGGTAATCAAGACCCTGCATTTTATGTAGTAAGAGTGCAGAAATTAATCCCTAAGTTTACTGAAGAGGCTCCAGATGAGTTCTTTGATCACTTTGAGAAAGTGGCTTCAGGTATGGGATGGCCAGAAGATAAATGGTCAGTTTTGCTACAAAGTGTCTTGATTGGTAAAGGGAGAAGTGCCTATCTAGCCTTAACAGCTGATCAGTGTAAAGACTATAAGGTGCTCAAACATAATGTGCTACAAGTATACCAGTTGACCCCAGAGTACTACAATGAAAGATTCAGAAACTTAACAAAGGATGAAAAAGTAACTTTCTTGGATTATGCTTATAAAGTGAGAAGGTGTTTTAAAAACGGTTGGAGGCAGCTAAAGTTACAACTTTTGAAGAGTTAAAAGAGTTAGTTGTTTTAGAGCAATATTTTAAAGGTATTCCTGAGCATATAAGAGCCTATCTGAGAGAGAGAGAGAGAGAGAGAGAGAGGAGGAGAGAGAGAGAGAGAGAGGTTAAAAAACTTGACAAAGCTGCTACACTGAGTGAAGACTACGATATAATTAGTAGCAGGCGCAATTATAATGTCAAGTACCAGAGTCAACCACGCCCAAGTTTTAAGTCTCATCCAGGTTTCAGGAACAATTCTATTAAGTGGGAAACCTACAAGTAATAATACTCCTCAGCAAGCTAATGTGAAATCCTCATCTAATTTTGCTAGACAGTTGCAAAAGCCTAATGTTGTCTGCTTCAAGTGTGGAAGAGCAAGACACTTCAGTCAGGAGTGTTATTTGAATTATCAGCAGTCCAAGCCTGTTGGTGAAATAGCAAGAGGTGACCAGGTCAAACAGACTGTTAAGAACAATGTGGGGAGGAATCCGACTACAGGGAGGACTGAAACTAAACAAGCTGAGTGTTTAGCAACCAGTGGAAATGTAACTTCAAGCAGTGAGTGGCTGAGCAGTTTGGAGGCTTTTAAGCCATATATCTATGAATGTACACTGGCAACTCAAGAAGAGAGTGTGCAGGTACCAGTCAAGATTTTACGTGATACAGGGAGCAACCATAGTGTGGTGTTACGTGGTGCTCACCCAATGTTGGAGAAGAATCTCACTGGAGATTCAGTTATTTTGAAGGGTATAGGAGGAGAGGAAGGAACTCCTATATGCCGCTTACACCTGTCCTGTGAATTGGTGACAGGGAGTGTTGATTTTGCTGTAAAGGACTCACTGGCTGTGGAAGGTGTACATGTTCTGTTGGGAAATGAAGTTGGTGGTGTTCCATTTGTTCCTTGTCCTGTAGTGACAGACAAAACGTTGAGGATTAGTCCTACGGTAAAGTTGGAGAAGAATAACCACCACCTGTTCCCTAGTTGTGTAACTACCAGAAGTATGAGGAGAATTACGACTGTTGGTGAAGAAACTGAGGATTTGCACGCCCAAGATGAATCAAGTGAAGGATCTTTGAACTTAGAACAATTGTTCCAGGGGAGTGATGCCTCCCGTGGATTTCCCAAGAAAATGAAGAATCTGCTGTTCCTGAAAAGACTCCGAGTAGTCAAGGTGTTCCTGAAGATAGAAGTGAAACTGCAGTAGCTGAGGTAGCAGATATGGACAGTTCAACCCTTGAAGTTGGACAGGTAACAAGAGAGAAGCTAATGGACTTGCAGAAGAGGGATGCATCGTTAGCTGATTTGTTCTTCAGAGTTGTTGATCAGGAAGATGCAACAAACTCCTACCTGTTATTATCTGAAGGAAGGTTTGCTGATGAGGAAGTATAAACCTTCAGATATACCCGGAAATGCTGAATGGGGCGAATATCATCATATTTTGATTCCATGGCCATTGAGAAAGCAAGTGGTAGCGGTAGCTCATGAATCTGGACATATGGGAATCAGGAAGACTGTGGAGAAGATCATGAGATATTTTTTCTGGCCTGGACTTCATAAAGATGTTAGCAGGTTCTGTCGAGAGTGTCATACCTGCCAGATAGCTGGAAAACCTAATGAAACCATTCAGAAAGCCTCCCTACAACCTATAGAATTTAGTGGAGAACCCCTTAACAAGGTGATTATAGATATGGTTGGACCGCTTCCGAAGACGAAGGAAGGAAGGAAATGAATATCTGTTGACATTAATGTGTCCTGTTACCAGATATCCTGAAGCGATCCCTGTTAGAAACATATCTGCCAAGATAATTGCTGAGAAACTATTGGAGTTTTTCTCAAAGTTTGGTATACCAGAAATTGTACAAAGTGATAGAGGAACGAACTTTACTTCCAAGTTATTCCATGATGTGATGAACTTATTAGGGGTAAAACAACAGTTATCAACTGCTTATCATCCAGAAACTCAAGGTGCCTTGGAAAGGTTCCAC
Organism: Macrobrachium nipponense; assembly: GCF_015104395.2. Taxonomy (NCBI): domain Eukaryota; kingdom Metazoa; phylum Arthropoda; class Malacostraca; order Decapoda; family Palaemonidae; genus Macrobrachium; species Macrobrachium nipponense. The sequence continues at coordinate 77,444,140 of NC_087203.1, read as the reverse complement.
CAGACATTGAAAAGTATGCTGACAAAGTATTGTTCTGAGTCAGGAAGAGAATGGGATGTTGGTTTACCCTTAATGTTATTTGAAGTTAGGAATGCTTATCAAGAAAGCATGGGATGTTCACCTAATGAGATGATTTTTGGAAGAGAAGTGAGAGGACCTTTGAAGATCCTTGCAGAAAATTGGGTAGAAAATAAAGAGGAAATCCAAGGAGAGTATGTGAAGAACTTAGGGAAAAGGTTGGAAGGGATTAGAAAATTCTCTTTAGAAAATCTGAAAATGAGTCAAGAGAAATGAAAAGGAACTATGACAGAAAGACTAAGCTAAGAAGTTTTAGTGTTGGTCAACAAGTGTTAGTGTTCTTACGTTTCAAGAGATTTTCCCTCACTAATAAATTTCAAGGTCCTTACAAGATAATTCAGAAGTTGAGTGATAGAACTTATGTGACTGAAACACCAGAAAGAAGAAGAAGACAAAGGAAGATACATGTGAACCTCTTGAAACCTTACTTCTCAGAAACTAGAACTGAAACTGTGTCAATAATACAGACAACTTCATCTACAGAAGACGATGACGGCTATGAATTGGGAGCTGAAAGCAAGATGAATAATTCTTCAATTTTGGAAAATTTGGAGGATAAACTGAAACATCTTAATGTTGAACAAGGTGAGGAATTGAGTGAAGTGATTAGAAGCTTCACAGAGATTTTTGCAGATGTACCCAGACGTACTAATCTGACCAAACATGAAATCAAGATCAAAGAAGATGGAAAATCGTTCAAACAATGAGCTTATCGCTTATCACCTTATCATCGAGATGTTCTGAAGAAAGAAGTTCAGTATTTGCTGCAACATGGATTAGCAGAACCCAGTTCAAGTCACTTCAGTTCTCCATGTGTGTTAGTGAAGAAACCCAATGGCTCCTTTAGGATGTGTACTGATTATAGGAAACTGAACTCCATTAGTATGGCTGACAATTATCCCTTGCTTCTTATAGATCAGTTACTTGATAATATTGGGCAAGCCAAGTTTGTTTCCAAGATAGACTTATTGAAGGGATATTATCAGATACTCTTAGATGAAAATGCGAAGTTGCTGTCAGCTTTTATTACTCCTTTTGGATTGTATCAGTATACTGTATTGCCACTTGGTCTGATGAATGCACTAGCCACATTTCAATGAGTGATGGATCAACTGCTAGGATCTATAGAAGGAATAGGTGTATACCTTGACGACATAGTCATATACTCTACAACGTGGTAAGAACATCTGCAGATCCTGAAGAAAGTTTTCAAGAAACTACAAGAGGCAGGACTAACAGTCAACCTAGAGAAGAGTGAGTTTGGGTAGGCGACTGTTCAAGACCTTGGGTTTGAAGTTGGAAAAGGCCTTCTCTCTCCGATGAATGCTAATGTAGAAGGTATCCGTAAGGCTACCCCCCCTACTACTAGGAAGCAACTACAAAGATTTTTGAGCATGGCTGGATTCTATCGTCGTTTCTGTCCAAATTTCTCAGCCGTGGTAGCTCCCTTGACAGACTTAACTAGTCCCAAAGCTAAGTTTGTCTGGACTCCAGAATGTCAAGAATCCTTTGAGAAGGTAAATGCCATTTTAACTTCAAGACCAGTGCTTCAAGCTCCAGACTTTAATAAGAAATTTGTGATACAAGTTGATGCCTCTGATTGTGGAATTGGAGCTGTTCTACTTCAAGAAGATGAAAATAACCTTCTACACCCTGTGTGTTTCCTGTCTTCGAAACTGAAAAAGCATCAGAAAAACTATGCAACTATTGAAAAGGAAACTCTAGCCTTAATCACAGCATTGAAAAAGTTTGAAGTGTATGTGAACAGACCTAGGAATGAAGAAGTTTTAGTGTTGTCTGATCACAATCCCCTGTCATTCAGGCAGCGGATGAAAAACCATAATCAAAGACTGACCAGGTGGTCTTTGTGCTTGCGACAGTATAATATAAAGGTTGAGCACATATCTGGTAAGAACAATGTAGTTGCCGATTATTTATCCCGTTGTGAATCGTTGGATTCAACCCTGGAATAACTAATCTTCTGAGGGGGAGGAATCTTATAATGTAAGTTTGGAATGCAATTATAATTGTGGTAATATGATTGATTCACATAGGAGCCTGTGTATCATGTTATGAAATGTGTGTTTTGGTATGTTCAGATTCCCAAATTTAAAGATAACATGGGCTAAGTAATCCCACTTTTCATTTTGAAGTACCGTAACACAGAGAGAGTGAAAGCTCATAAGCCTTTTGAAGAAGGTTGTTTTCGCACTTTGAGAATGTCTTAGCTAAGCTGATTTCTTTATCGATGTAAACACGTGCATAATTTTTTTTATCATCACGGTCGAGCCTGTGAAGGAACAAGGGAGCCTTATTCATAGACATATGTGAACGCAGTCAAAGAGGTCCTGTATTAGGTACCCCTATAGAGATGACGTAGTGTTTTCGTTTTTTGCTAACCGCCCCATATGCTATATACACTTATGGGGATAGAGAACGTGATTCTTTCGCTTGGAGGATAGTGGCGTGCGTTAGTCTCTCTCTCTCTCTCTCTCTCTCTCTCTCTCTCTCCTCTCTCTCTCCCTCTTCTCTCCCTGAAAATCTCTCCCTCTCTCTCGCTCGGTTGCGAGGCTGTTTCAGTAACTTTATGTAACGAACTGGTCACTCATTTTTATATAATTCTTAGTAATATATGTGTTGTTTGTGGAATCTGAACATAGTATTATATCTATTGGTTTTTGTGAAGGTGCCATGAAAATAGTGAAAACGTGTAAAATTGTAACAGGCCTTTTGATTGAAGCTGCAGCTGTGTATAAGGTATTTTTACAAATGTTTTGAAGTGCACTTTGAGGTTTTATCATTTCTAAACATTTATCTTTTGCTTTGTTCTTTTGACATATCCCATTTTTATATGCTTAATGTTTGTACTGTCAATGCTTTAATTGTTTTCATATTATGCATTATGTTTTTCTGCATTGTCTTTATTTTGTTTAATTAGTTTGAATAATATTCTATTGTGTAAATTTTGAATCTTACACTTGTGAATTAACTTGCATTTAATTAAATTTAATTTCAAATTTAATTATTGCTTTATGATTTAATTTAATTAATTTTCTTGATAAACATTGATTTAAGTTTGCTTAGTAATTAACTCAAAAATTAATTAAACTTTTGTTTTCAAGTAATAACAATTTCCCTGAGATTGTGAATTTCACTTATAAATTTTGAATTTAGAAATAAATTTTTGTATTTAAAATTTATATGAGTATTTTACTCCAACCCCAGTATTAAGCTATATTTTATTTTGTTTAGGTAGAAATATAGTGATAATTGTGACGTTTCCCACAAATAAAACAGAATCAGGGAAATACTAAAATTTGAATTTGCACGAGTGATGCCCTTTAATTAAGATTACCTCACACATATTTTAATGAACTTAGGCTGATTGTTTTCTTGACTGTTCAGTTAGAAAAAAGGGATCACTCTTACCTTTAGAGTATTCAGTCGTTTAGTATTTGTGATGAAGGGTCAGGTGCCTATCTGTAGTGAGGTAAGTAACACCAGGGGTACTTGAACTAACTTTGTGCCCTAATAAGTACAAAGGGTTTAATTTGTGCCCAGACCCAGGGAATAAAAGGGTCTCTTGTACTAACAAGTACAAATGGTAAGGTGTAGTAACCAAATACTTGGCAATTTGGGTTAACAAATATTAATGGTGTCCAGACACAGATCTTTGGCTATTTCATGCACCAAGTATTAATGGTATCCAGACCCAGATACTCTTGCCCACTTCGTCACAATATATATATATATATATATATATATATATATATATATATATATATATACATACTTACATTATATATATATATAATGTATGTATGTATATATTATTTCTAGATTTACAGTGGCTCATCATTACTTTCCTAACATAACTTTCTATGTATGTGTTCATCACTATACTCATTGTCCTTAAGTAATCACTCCTTATCACTTTCCTTAGATAACTCTCTCTCTCCCTCTCTCTTCATCATCGCCATCACTGGTTGGGTCCTTTTTCTCCCTCATTCCTCTGTAATTAGCCGAAGGAAGGAAAAAGTCGAGACAAGTTAATTTAAGCTTGAAATTTTTTTTGTAAAGGATTAATGGTCTTGTCAGACGGTGTTCTTCAGGGAACTTAATTGTAAAACGTATTAATGACTACGCAAAGATGTCTTGGTCTGGGAAAATGTGATGTTTGTATTGTTTTTCTAGCCATCTTTTATTATTATTATTAATATTAAAGACTATGAAGAACAACATCGTCTAAGAAGGATGAGGTTAAATTGGATATCTTTCCTGTTCATTGAATCTTGATGCATTTGTAAGAATTCCCTTAAAACATTCAGTCACCCTACTTTCAACCTATAAACGGATGTGTTCGAATACCCACAACACACATCTTGGCAAAAGTTTGGTCAAAATATAATCTATAAAAAAAAAAAAAAAATCATGTGCAGACTGCTCGGTACTAGATACCAAGGATTTCCCATGGCCATACAGAATTTCTGCTCATATAGTGACAAGCATTTAAATGTAAATTTACAGTATTTTGTTGAACAACCTGATAAGCTCATTCCAAGTTTTGTGTTGAAGTGAATAAACATGTTCTCTTATACCATTCTCTGAAAATACCAACAGCTCGTTTATTGGCACCTTTGTAAAGAAGGAAGTAACTTCGAAATATATTACTATAATATAATTTCGGTTAAAATTATAGTGTCGATAAAATGTACATTATTTTCAAGAGAATGTCCCGAGATAGTGCTAACTGTTCGTGAAGATATTTCAACAAACTACTTTAGCAGTTTGTGTGCAATAGAACCACTAGAGGTTATGATCAGTCTCGTTGGATTACCTTGCTATGCGTCATCATAGTATTATATATAAGAAGTTGGACAGATGGATAAAAATTTTTGTATTAGTTCCTTATGATTAATGCAGGAGCTTCTTCATATTCTTGTTCAACATAGCGTTATTATTTTCTAAATTATCAATTCTTTGCCGAGTATAGATGGTATTGCCGAGTATAGATGGTATGATAATCTATTGATTCGAAATTCTTCTTGTTATATTCAATATAATGCAACATAATAAGAGCACTTAACGTTTCTGCTTTCAGAATATGAAATATTATGGTTTTAAATTTTCCTAATACGGTTGAAAAATTCTCCGCAATTTTATATCCCATAAATTCACGTTACTATATTTTTCTCATTGATAGAAGTCATTCTTTGTATCCCATTAGTCAATATATATATATATATATATATATATATATATTATATATATATATACATATATATATATATATATATATATATATATATGTATATATATTATTAGTATCTCTCTCTCTCTCGTCTCCTCTCCTCTCTCTCTCTACTCCTCCCTCTCGTCTCTCTCTCTCTCTCTCTCTATATATATATATATTATATATATATACATATATATATATATATATATATATATTATGTTATATATTATTATTAGTATCTCTCTCTCTCTCTCTCTCTCTCTCTCTCGCTCTCTCTTTCTCTCTCTCTCTCTCTCTCTCAATTTGAAAAGCTATTAGATATGCTACTAGAATACAACATTCAACAAATAAATCACCTGCCAACAAGAAAGGAAAATACTTTAGACCTAGTATTTGTGAACGAGATGAATTATGTTAAAGAAACTAATAGTTTATAATGCGAGTATTTCAGACCATAATGTCATAGAATTAACAGTTCATTCCAAAGCAAGTGAAAATAGAGATAAGCAAGAAATGAAAAAGTGGGAAGGATATGGGAAATACAACCTTCTACAGTAAAAAATATAAAATGGTCAGAAATTAATGAAGAATTAAACAAAGATTGGGATAACACATTTTCGTAAGTGATGACATAAGGGTAAATACGGAGATATTATTTAAAATATTGGAGAAAATAGTGGAAAAATATATACCGAAGAAGAAAAGTAAACATCATTCATGCATACCAAGAGACAGAAGGATCTTGTTCCATAAAATCAGAAAGTGGAAAAAAGGTCTTGCAAAAGAAAAAAAATGCATGGAAAGTTATAGAACTAAAAAGTAAGATAGAAAATGCAGAACAAAAGATTATACAATCAAAAGAAAATGAAAAACGGGACTTGGAAGAAAAAACCCTATTAAATATCAAGCAAAACCCCAAACTATTATACTCATATGCGAAGAAGATGAATAAAAGAAGAATAGAAATAGGCCCTCTGAGAATTGAAGGGAGATTAACGAATGAAAAAAAGGAAAAATTTGCAACATACTGGCAGAACGATATAAGAGAGAATTCACCCTAGAATAGATAATGAAGATAATGATATAGAAGTAAGGGAAGTAGTGAATATTTAGCTGACATAGAAATTAATGAAGCTGATATTATGCAGGCAATTAATGAAATTAAAAATGGAGCTGCTGCAGGGCCGGATGGAGTCCCTGCTATTTTGTTAAAGAAAGTAGTTCATTCTATCGCAAAGCCACTTGCAATATTATTAAGACAAAGTGTAGATACAGGCAAGATTTATGATGAGCACAAATTAGCATATATCACCCCTACTTTCAAAAGTGGGATCAAGACTAGAGGCAAGTAATTATAGGCCTGTGAGTCTAACATCACATATTATGAAAGTGTATGAAAGGGTAATGAAGAAAAATATTATGAAACATTTAATAAAAAATAATTTGTTTAATATAGGACAACACGGTTTCGTACCCGGAAAAGTACACAAACCCAACTGTTAGTCCACAGTGAGAACATATTCAAAAATATGAAAAGCGGAAATGAAACAGATGTGGTTTATCTAGACTTTGCAAAAGCTTTTGACAAAGTAGACCATAATATATTAGCAAAGAAAATTAGAAAACACAATATCGTAGATAAAGTAGGAAGATGGTTAAAAGAATTTTACACAACAGAAAACAGATAGTTATTGCAAACGATGAGAAATCGGATGAAACCAAGGTAATATCCGGTGTGCCACAAGGTACGGTGCTAGCTGCAATATTGTTTATTATGATTGAAGACATAGACAGTAATGTTAAGGATTCGGTAGTGAGTAGTTTCGCTGATGACACAAGAATAAGTAGAGAAATTACTTGTGATGAAGATAGGAACGCTCTACAAAGAGACCTTAACAAAGTATATGATTGGGCAGAGGTAAATAGGATGGTATTAACTCTGATAAATTTGAATCAATAAATTATGGAGACAGAGAAGGAAAGCTATATGCATATAGGGGACCTAATAATGAGACAATCACAAATAAGGAAGCAGTTAAAGACCTCGGTGATGATGAATGGAACATGTTATGCAATGATCAAATAGCAATTCTGTTGGCAAAATGTAAAGCAAAAATGGGAATGTTGTTACGGCACTTCAAAACAAGAAAAGCTGTGAACACATGATTATGCTTTATAAAACATATGTTCGTAGTCCACTTGAATTTATTGCAAATATGATATGGTAACCACACTATCAAAAGGATATTGCACAAATAGAGAGTGTAGGTCCTTTACAGCTAGAATAGAAGAAGTTAAGGACCTAGACTACTGAGAAAGACTACAATCCTTAAAATTATATAGTCTAGAGGAAGAAGAGAACGCTACATGATAATTCAGGCATGGAAAACAGATAGAAGGAATAACAGAAAATATCATGGAACTAAAAATATCAGAAAGAGCAAGCAGAGGTAGATTAATAGTGCCCAAAACTATACCAGGAAAAATAAGGAAAGCACACAGGACATTAATCCACTACGCACCAGCATCGATAATGCAGCGTCTATTCAATGCGTTGCCAGCTCATCTGAGGAATATATCAGGAGTGAGCGTAGATGTGTTTAAGAATAAGCTCGACAAATATCTAAACCTGCATCCCAGACCATCCAAGATTGGCAAGATGCAAAATGATACCGGAAGATGTACTAGCAACTCTCTGGTAGACATTAGAGGCGCCTCACACTGAGGGACTGGGGCAACCCGAAACGAACTGTAAGGTCTGTAAGGTAAGGTAAGGTCTCTCTCTCTCTCTCTCTCTCTCTCTCTCTCTCTCTATATATATATATATATATATATATATATATATATATTATATATATATAGATATATATATATTTTATATATATATTAGCAATTTACCAATCCTTACTAAAAGCATATTCATCTGCTGCTTCATATAAGTGACTCGCCAGTGTATTTTTTTTTTTTTAACTTATTATGCCATTGATGTTTACCCTATAGTATTCTTTTCCAAATGATAAGTCATATGTAAACAGAAATTATGTATGATAAAGCGTAAAGTACCTAAGTCTAGGGACAAAACCAGCCTCGTTTAACGGGCATAATCAGCCCCGTTTCAGGGAATCCTTCTCCCCCCTATTTTCAACCATTACCTCTAGCCTTATGGAGAAGTTGGCACAATTGCTCAAGTTGTTTTTAATATTGAGAAATTGCGTAAAATTTCAGCCCTAAACAAAAGTAAATAAAATGATATGGAAATTGGCGGCCCTGATGGAGTCATATCAATATTGGTAGCCCTGATAAAATTACCAAAGATAAGCAAAGCCGCATCCCTTGGTTACGTGGTCGATATGTAAAATAGTCATCGAATCTGAATGTAAATGATCTGTACGGTATTTCTGCGTTATCCAAGTGGGGGAAAAAGTTGCTGGTCTCCCGTAATCTTATAAATAACATGATAGACTGCCTAAGATGGCCCCATCTTAAGAGTTGGCCGCAGGGCTACCAACAATCAGTGATACCGACAAATAGTCTCTCATAAGGATGCCACATGGTTAGTTTACCTTCAAGGCAATATATATTCTAATCAGGAACCGGACTATCACCAGGAATGAATGACGTTTGAGGAGAAGACGTAAATCTCCCCTCGGTCTCTCGTATTCTAAAGAGGGATAAAAAAATGGACGGGTCTAGTTAAATCTATCATTCTTATCTATCAAATCGGTCTCTGAGAGACAGGAAATCCATTTTGTTTCTAGACTTTGGTTTCTGGGATTCTCTGTCCTTGGAAATTTCCAGTTTCGTTTTTTTGTCTCCCTGAAAACTTAGCTTCTGGCTTTTTGCTTCCTTTGGAATTTGCATTTCACTCCACCTCAGCTCGTCTTTTGTCTTTCGTTTCGTTCACAGATGATTCTTCAGTTTCTTTCATTTGCTTTCTTTAAACGGTTGTATCTGTTTTGTTTTTTTTTCTGGTGGACGACTTGTCCCATGGTCTTTTTTTTCAAAATACATCACAACCGATCGTGCGTCGTAAATGAATTTCTGTTACTACGCGTTAATAAGGTGTAGTTACTCCTTTAATTGTGTTATGTATATGGACTAATATATATATACATATATATACACATGTATGTAATACATAGACTGGTGTATGGATGTATATACTGGTGTATATTATATATATATATTATATATATTTATATATATTGCTACATATACTTCAGTCCTATGGGACGACTCCTCCCTGTCTCTGTCTCTCTCTCTGTCTCTCTCTCTCTTTTATACACACACACACACACACACACACAGACATATATATATATATATATAAGTCTATCACATTACCGTGATTCATATACATATATCGAACTACAAATGTAGTTCGATATATGTATAATATATCAATTCGCTCTACCTCGGAATTAATATATTTTCATATATGTTTAACCGAGGGGGAATTTATTAAGCGATAATAGAATTGGCGATCGACAGACGCGAACCACCGACCTCTCAATTCTAGGACTGGCAGTGAAGCCCCAAACCACCACGCCACCGCAAGAGATATAAGTATATGCCGCCTCCCACCTCGAATACCTGCCGCGCGTAGATATTTTTTGTTTTGGAGACTGCATACACCCATCTCGTTCTCGGTTGCGTGGTAGTGCTTTTACCCGCACGTAGTCATTATATAAGTCATCACATTATCGTGATTCATATACATATATCGAACTACAAATGTCCTTTAATATTTAATTCGCTCTACCTCGGTGGAATTAATATATTTTCATTATATGTTTGGTTAATATAGGTTTTCATAAATGTTCGATATATATATATATATATATATATATATATATTATATATATATATATATATATATATACACATTACACATTCATATTTATTCGTAAACAAATCTATGTGAGAAAGTAAAGGCTGGAAGCAGTATACACCAGATGCTTTTATACTATATAGTTTTACACCCAATCCAGTACCAAAGCCAGATAAATGAGGATGCCGAGCGCACATTTAATATCCTTATCCTGTAAAATCAATATATAATCATTAATGAACCTTTCAGTGTAGAGGCCCATTTAGGATCCGATACGATAGATGGTTGGTCAAGTTAAGGCCCGAGGGCCGGAGGAGGAGGAGAGGAGAGAGAGAGAGAGAGAGAGAGAGAGAGAGTCATCCTGTAGGACTAAACTAGCGTTTTCTTGAATGAGAGTCACCTGGTCATGGTCATTGATGAAACTTTAACATACTTTTAAGAGTTACGATACCCTTGACAATGGGTCACATTGAGGTCAGGGTGCCACTGAAAGAGTGAGTGAGAAGCAGCCAATGACTGGTTTAGTCTCTCAATCTCTTGGTCGAAAATGGAATTTTGAATAAGTTATTCAAGGTTATGGAGAAAATTGGTGATAGAAGTTGGGAGAAACTTCGAGTAAAGTTTTAAAGGGCTTTCATTGGGCTTCCTTGGAGGGAAAAACACCATGTCTGAGGGAAACAAACTTTTACTCTTTTGCACAAAGCACCCAAACAAAAGGACTCCTGGGAAGATAATAACTTCGGCTATTGGGAAACACACTAACATTTATCTAAGCACAAGTTGCTTTATTTAATTTGATTTCGCGTCAAAATCTTATAATGATATTAATAGTATCATTAGTTTTATAAAGAGTTATTTATCTTATGTTATCTATCATTTACATTTTATTTTCATTTTTCTGTACAGAAATAATCACTGCCGTCAACGGTAATAAACGGAAGTCATTCACTATAGCGTTAATGCTTGTCCTTCGTCCATTTAATATCTAGGAGTTGCTGTGGGATTTCTGCTTGAATTTAGCGGAGCTATGCGCTCAGGTCTAATGAATATATATTGATTTTGAATATAATCCTAATTTGAATGCACATGTACTATTTTGAAGCCGAGTCCTTTGTTTTTAATGTTTGTTGCTACTGCCTTCCAAAAGTATAGATATCGACACTGGAGCACAGTATATAGTTTACGTTTGAATGTGTTCCGTGAATAAAATAGTGAAATGAAAGGAATGATAATTGATTTATTTTACAATATTTATCTCCCAGTAATATATCCCTTAATATATTAAGATATACTTAGTGTTAATTTTTTAACGACCTGGTTTCTCTCCAAGGGCTTACATTCATGAATGTGCGTTTATTCTCTCTCTCTCTCTCTCTCTCTCTCTCTCTCTCTCTCTCTCTCTCTCTCTCTCTCTCTCTCTTATAATTAATACATGCTTGTACTGACGACACATGAAAAATCGTTGAAGACTATATTAATTTTTATTTCCCGTTAATTAGAGCACACACAAAAAGGAGAGAAGAAAAATGTACCAATTACAATGCACAATTTTGATTTGCGTTCGTGTGTATAGAGAGAGAGAGAGAGAGAGAGAGAGAGAGAGAGAGAGAGAATTTCAGTCCAGGTTGATGATAGAGAGAGAGAGAGAGAGAGAGAGAGAGAGAGAGAGAGAGAGAGAGAGAGAATTTCAATCCAGGTTGATGATATGTGGCTCAGAAAATTATACGTTTTTAGAAAATCGCTGGTTATATATCTGAAGTCTAACTGCTGATATGCATTTAGGATCATTTATACTTGCAAATATAGAGAATATCACTCCGTTGTTGGTAAACAGTGCCTCTGCTTGTATTCTTGTATCTTGGTTTTCAGTATATGAAACATATAGAAGGTATACAATACCTAGGTGGATAACTATTATCATTCGATGTTTTAAAAACATGCCAACATTATTGGGGATCTGTTAAAACTATACATTCATCCGCAACCACTACCCTCTTTTCGTCACTAGCCTGTCAACAGGATAGTTAACAAAATTAGTGATAAATTCGCTGGACTGGGACCAAGACAAATTGATCAGATTTTCGGGTGGATCCTGATTCAGGTGCGAATGTACTATATTTTTGCTATTATAGCAAAGTTTTCTTTCTTGGTTGCTTTTATTTCTGTCAATGCATTTGTTCATGTATTCTTTTTCTCCCATAACAGGAATCGGAAGGGAGGTATATCACGACTTTAGTCCATCGTGTTTTTAATCTTCTTTATGTAAATTGCACACCATCAGAATAGTTTTGTATTGCCAGTCTGTAGATGTGAGACGATATAACTTGGCCATGAAGTTTTCCTCGTTTTGAATTCTTTCAAATGTTTTTTTATTAGTGCTAAGTTAGTGGGCCTTGACACCATTCTCGCTCTGACTTCAGCAGGTTTCGTTCCAACAGGGACCAGGAAGTTCAGTTCGATTACGACAACTTGTGTTTTTGCTATCGTTAATTTTGAAGACCCAATTAATTCAGGTCATATTATTGTTAAAACTCGATAGAAGTCTTAGTGTTGTTTAAGGTTGACATAATTATATGGACTTTGGTGTTGGGAAAATTCGATTGATTTCGTTCCTGTTGTGAAAACTCGATCGATCCTGGTCATAGTTTTGTGAGAACCCGATTGATTCGGGTCATGGCGTTATGTAAGCCCGTTTGTTTTCAGTCAGTGTGTTCGAAAACTCGATTCTCGAATTCTCCCTTGTGGGCAGCAACATACTCAGTTCAGTTGTTTAGTTAGACCTATATATTACATTTTCGTGATTATGAAATACTGCCACGATCATACAATACATTTACGAATAACTGTGAGACATACTAGTCCAAGAGGTTATCGTCCCATTACGGTGTCCTGTTTCTTATAAAGTGAACAACACGACTCTGATCAGTTTTCAAATAGGTTTTCTCTCGTAAACCCTTCCTCTTCTGGGATTAATTTTCAAAGAAACAACAATTAAGAACGACTCTTAAGTTTAGGATGGCGATTTAATTAAAGCTATGCAACCTGATAGAAATCCAATATCAGACTCTCTCTCTCTCTCTCTCTCTCTCTCTCTCTCTCTCTCTCTCCAAATACAAGCGTACTAGAAATACATTTTGACGTTTTTATCATGTAGCATGGGAAAGAAGACAAAATACTGTTGAACTTTTCAACAAAGCGAAAGTTGCCCTTTGTTTCCGACTCTCTTGCTCATTGTATATTCATATTTGGAAAATGGCGACAGTATTCTTGTTTCTTTTACGTATACGAGAGAGAGAGAGAGAGAGAGAGAGAGAGAGAGAGAGAGAGAGAGAGAGAGAGAGAGAGAGAGAGAGAGTCCACCATCCATTCGAGTACGTTTCACACATATATATAAATTATATATATATATATATATTATATATTATATTATGGTTATCATATTTTATATATATTATATATATATATATATATATATATATATAATGTATATATTAATGAGAGAGAGAGAGAGAGAGATGAGAGAGAGGGAGAGAGAGAGAGAGAGAAAGAGAGTCATCCTTTTATTCAAGTAAGTTGGTCATCAGTATACGAGAAAATCAGTCTTTCATTCGAGTGATTTCCTCACGAGTATATGAGAGAGAGAGAGAGAGGAGAGAGAGAGAGAGAGAGAGAGAGAGAGAGAGAGAGATTGCTACACAAGTAAATTAATAATACAATATATAAATATCACTTTATCTATGATTTTTCTTTTATCACCACCATCATTTCACCCTTGTGGCCATTTTCTTTTTCCTTTCATCAGCCAACTCTCTCTTTCTTTCTCAGTTATCTTCCTTCTCCTCTTTTATCTCTCGTCCTTCACCTAATTCTCTTCCTGCAGCAAGGAAGACTTCGTAGTCAAGAGAGCAATTTCCTCTTCTTGTCTGGCTGTCTCCAGAAATCATCGGCGTCGCCTTTCTCTCGAGATTGTTCCTCATCTCCAGTAATTCCTTTTAGACTGACCTCGAGGACGACTTACGTCCTGTTCCATGGGATGGGAAATTCCTCGTAAGAAGCAGGAGGGACATTTGGTGAAAATCTGAAGATTTAGCAAAAATATTCCAAAATTCTAAATATAGACTTAGAATTTTAATTTAGTCTCAGGTTATTTAGTAATTACAAACACAATGCGGGATTTAATAACTTGAGATTATTTAGTAAATATTTTCCAAGGCTTAGCAGAGGATTTATTGACATTTAGAGACGATTCACCGGGATTTAAATGAAAACTTATAAAGATTTTGGGAGGCTCCAGGGGAGATTTATTGAACATTCAGGAGATTGAAAAAACATAATAAGAATCTGACCAAAATCTGAAAACAATGAAATGAAGAATCTGGAGAATTTATAAAAGTTCTGCCGTATTTGTGAAAATTCATGACTTTTCGTGATAATTTTGGAGGGTTATAGTTAAATTTTGTAGAGATCAAAATCTGTAGGACCTCAGTAAGAATCTAGACAGATGGAATAAAGACTACGAGAAATTTAGTAGAATCTGGAAAGATTTAATAAGAAAATACCGTTATTTACGTTATTTAATGTAAGACGGGTCTACGAAAATGGCTGCTGTTTGTAAAATCTGAAAATCTGTTGTAGTGTTAGAGGTTAACTTTAATCTTGGGAGATTTCCCAAAGGTACACAGGGGTTTCTCCGTGAATTTTATGATTTTTACAGGAAATCCATTGGATTTATTTAAATCTACTAAGCAAACATAAAGAAACATTTAGAATTCAGCGAACAGCACAGAAAAACTTAACAACATTGGCTATGATAGATTCGATGCTTGGGAATCCAGTAAGAATATAGTTTGCAAAAATTCCATGATGTTTTTTTCAGACTTGACTGGAAATGTAAAGATATTCTCATAATCAAGACAAAAAAAAAAAAAAAAAAAAAAAAAAGTCACCGGCTAGCTTTTGACAGTAAACGTATGTAGATTTTCATAAAATTCAAGGATTATTGTGAAAGTATACAAGACAGAACTTTTTTCTTTCATCACTCTTAAAAAAAAATCTCGGCACTTTCAATCCCCATCAACACCATTAGCGGCAAAGACTCATCTCAGGACAAAGAGCTAAGGGGAGCCATTAAGGCAGCGACTTATCATGAAGAGGAATGAAGACTGTCTCCCCAAAGGGAGGTTGGTGGTGGGTGACTCCTCTCAGGGAGACCCCTCTAGGGGGAGAGTAGTTGGGGAGGGCTACGGGTGGCAGAAGAATGTTTCCCCAGACCGTTCCAGCTCTTGCCCCAAGTTAATTCTTTTGTAGAATTATTGTTCTTCTTCCTCCAACTCGTTCGCCTTTTTATGTGCCTACCCCACTTCTTCATTGTTCCTCTACTCCTATCTTCTCCTTTGCCTTCCTTTTCTTCTCATTCTCCTCCTCCTTACCTTCCCCTTCCCCTCCTAGACCTTTTCTTATACCGACGGAGACCGTTATTGGCTTTCGTGTTAAAGGGTCTAGTGTCATTTTATCTCTTGCAAAATAGCGCTGGCCTTATCTGCAATCCTACGCCCGAAAGATTGCTAAGTGCTGAAAGGCACCTCGAAGCCATTTTAGCAGGAAGGCCGTTGGCCTTCCAGGTTTATAATATGAAAGAAAGGGAAGGAATGGGTATAACTGATATACGATCTTTACATGGCGCGAAGAGTTCTTTCCCTTTATTTTTAATGTTTAAAACACACGATTCCTAGTGGTGATTTTGTCTAGTTATAAAAATATTATAACTGTTTGGTCAACCTACTCGTGTAAGTGAATAAATCAATGGCTCCATCTGTTTTCTTCTCAGGGGTCCCTGTGGTCCATTGCCAATTATAAAAGGCTCCTAAGTAATGTTACAAGTATAGGTACCATGGCTTTCAAGGCAGCTCGCCTTTCCTATGCTCATTCCTCCTCTTTTATAGGTCTTGATTACTGTCTGAAGCTGTTCCAGCTTCCAAGCACAGATTTTTGGAATAAAATTGCAAAGTCCCATGCCCAAGCCACCGGAAATAGTAAATGGAGTTTACGTACAAACAGCTGCTTGCGTTCAATTTCATTCGGCAATTTTAAATATGGGGAAATGAAACTATTCTTAAGTTATATTGCTCTTGTTACTCATTGCGAATAATACTGCGTTTCATATCCAACAAAAGGCTACGAGGTTATATAAGTGAAAGTAATTTTTTTTTTAATTTTAGACGTAGAAAACTTAAGGTACAAGCATATAATTAGACTGCAAGACAGGGGACGATGATGAGACTACTTAGCGCAGAATCATACACTGGGTATTGGGATCCAGGGTTAGCTGGCTCGTGTACTAAGTGTTGTAAGGCCTTGAGGGTTAAGAGGTCTGATTTGGACCACTGGATTCTTCCTCCACCAAACAGAAACATTTGGTACTCAACGTGGAAGTCATGGGGCATGGGTTTAAGAGGGGTCTGGTTCAGGTAGCAGTGGGACTCAATAAGGCACGAAAGCGAACAGAATGAGGTAGTGAGGGGATGAATATGAGCTTGTATGTCGCTCGTAAGGTCGCTCTCATTACATTCCAGGCGTACTCTGAAAATGAGTCAGTTGGTTATTTCCATTATTAGTTATACGTTGAGCTTATCTACTACTCGTTAGAAATGGACTGTATACATGCATTTCGGCATGGATCTTTCCTTGATATCTACTATAAGAATAGTGACTTTTGCAAAATATTACTTTGAAATTCAACTCGCTTATTTCATATACTCCTTTCTTTAGATATCAACCCCTAGAATTATAAATGCTTTCGGGGGTCGTTATCTAGGACTGATATTTCTTTGGGGACATTATCTTTATGATATTTACTTTTTTTTTGTAATCCCCAACGGGCTTGTACTAAACACACCGCAGTAGTGGATACATACCGGGTTAAAACCTTTGGAAGTCACTATCGAGGAAAGATCCTTCGGTATTTCAGATTGCTCATGAAGCCAGGTAAACTTACTAATAATTGATATAATAATCAATGTTACGACGCAAAACAACTTGCTGAGGATATAGCACCAGATAGGAAATGAAATGAAGCTGAGGATTTCAGTGCTGTATTATATCGTCAAGGTCTGTCATCAGTGCTATTCCAACACGAGTAGATAATCTGATAACTACTGGAAATTCATCACTTATAACTTCCAGGTTTTTCAACTCTGGTGCTAAAAATGTAATGAGGTCATATTTTTTTCTGGTTAAGAAATTGTGCGTTATTATTTCCTGAGTCTGAAACAAAATGAACCGTTGAGTAACAACACTTGCCAGAACATTACTGTAAGCAAAAAAGTAGAAGTAAAAGTAATCAGTACAACTATCATGCAACTTATATTTCGATTATTTCACTAGTTATAAGAATGAAGTTCTCTTGCTATACAATTATTTTTCTTCCGCTGAGTTGTCCCTAAACTGTTCACCAGAATTCAAGGAAGGGCGAAATGTAAAGATTTCATTAGTTCTTCAAAGTAAATTTTGATTCTCTCTCTCTCTCTCTCTCTCTCAAATGAATCTGAGCTGTTCTTGACTGGCTTTATTTTCTGTGCTTCTTTTATAAGGTAATCGTGCAAAACTAGGCCTTCAGGGAAACGACTATAGAATCACTTAATGTTGACAAAAAAACAAATGCTTATTAATCATTTCTTCATTTTTTTCCAGTCGGGATAATACCTCATGAATATGCGTAAGATTTAAACGTCATCTTCTTTAGTATACTTGTATGTTATTCATGGAAATTTCCAATATCAATAAGAAACAGATGATGCTTGGATGATGTAGATCAGTTTAAGGAATTGTCAGACAACATTTTTATTGTTTAACATTGCGATTAGGTCGATTCGGCATCTCAAGGAACAATTTTCTAAACTCCATTTTTTTATGGTATTGTCTCTGTGATTCTACAGATACTTCACCAGACCTTTGCGCTGCATGGGATGTTTTAAATCATTCCTTTTTGGATTAGATGAAGAAAGTTGTTGGGGAAGGGGGTTGGAAGTTGAAATTTCAGCTTTAATAAATGGATGAAATATAGCAAAAATATATCGATTTTCAATTAACCGTATTGAAAAATAATGCCACTTGACTGTAATAATAGTAAAAAAAAAATTGTCCTCAAATTAAAATTGGATAGCACAGTGCGTGATCATTTACGCATTATGTACTACAAAATAAATGCTTGGCTGCGGTAATGTTAACGTCACAGAATGTTAAATATCTGGCAGAACCAGCTCTACGAAGTACCGCACCGGCTCAAAAACAGATATTTCTAACAGGTCAAGTCCCTAACCACCAGTTGCGAAATGCAGTATCCAAGTGGGATCGAGATTTAAACTAGTTACTCCCTAACAGATAGAGAATGGGTATGACTCTTAGTAATCATAAAAAACGGAGCACTCGAAACTGGCTGGTCTTTCTTGTTAAAGGAAACGTTATCCAATAATACTGAATATGAATTATATGATAGCACATAAGCGTCTACTGACTACCCCTTTTCACATAGATTATGGCATTTATAATTCTAGGGGTTGATATCTAAAGAAAGGAGTATATGAAATAAGCGAGTTGAATTTCAAAGTAATATTTTGCAAAAGTCACTATTCTTATAGTAGATATCAAAGATCGTTGATTTTTTTCAAATATATTTTAGAGTGTAGAACCTTTCAGAAAGAAAGAAAGAAAGAAAAAAAGAAAACGGCAAGTATCAAATATTTTAGCTGTTATACATGACTACAGTCTTACCACAATTATTACTTGATGTGAGATTTAGTGACCTTTTAGGTAATGATTTTTAAAACGTTCTGTTACATTAGTCACTTGAAGATAAATTCATAACCAAACAATCATAATTAATGAGAACTCTACAGTTCCCGGTCAGTAAACGATAGCCCAGTCAGTAGTACCGATTATTATTGCGACAGGATAGAAACAATACCTTGAAATAATTCTGCCATAGGCTTTCTGAATTATATATATATATATATATATATATATATATATATATATATATATATATATATATATATATATATATGAGTGAATACCACAGGAAAAAATAATTGGCAGAAACTGTAACTGAGCGCTTTCGTCCTTTAATGAGACATTGCCTCATTAAAGGACGAAAGCGCTCGGTTAGAATTTCTGCCTATTATTTTTCGGGTGGTATTCACTTATATCATGAAATCACGTGCATCTACTGGGATTTTTTTAAAACATTTATCCTAAGTTCTGTGGGTATTGGCTCATCCTACCCAAATGGGGCAGGCTCTGTCATCATGCTTTATTTCCACTAATACCAAATTGCAGGGGCGTAACTGGTTCCAAAAAGTTGTGGGGGGATAATGGGGGGGGGGGGTGGAGGCGAGCGAAGCGAGCCTGTTCAGGTGGAGGGTGTGGGGGGCACTGTAGGCATCCCCCCTAGAAAATGTTTGAAATTTCAGCTCTTTTTAAGGGCAGGTAAACTAAATAATATGGGTGGTTTAACATTAAAGATCTGAAAGCAACAATGTGTCATGTGTATGGATGCCATGAAATATTGGTAGACAACGCCTACCCTAGAACAGACAGACTTTGTCAATAGCTGTGCGTTATTGATTTTCAATATAGTAAATATAAATATACATATGTGAAATCACTACTACAATTTTCTTAGACATGAAACAAAGCACCTTAAATCCTTTGGAACTTTTCTGCCTTATATTTTATTTTATTTTTTATTTTTTTTTATCTTATATTTTTTTTAATTTTTTATTTTAATATTATTTTTTTTTATATTTTTTTTTTTCTTTTTTTTATTTTTATTTTTAATTTATTTTTTTTTTTTTTTTTTAATATTTTATTTTTTTTATATATTTTGTCTTTTATTTGTTTTTTTGTTTTTTAGTGATATTATTAATTTATTTCTTTATATATTATTTTTTTATTTATATTTTTTTTTTTCATTATTATTTTTTTATATTTTCTTTTTTATTTTTGTTTATTTTTTTTTTTTTATATGATTTTTTAATTTTTATGTTTTTACGTTTTTATTTTTTTTTTTATTTTATTTTTTATTTATTTTTTTTTATTATTTATTTTAATTTTTTTTTATTATTATTTTTATTTTTTTTTGTTTTTTTTTTTTGATTTTTTTATTTTTTTTTTTTTATTTTTATTATTTGTTTTTGTTTTTTTATTTATTTTTTTTTTTTTTATATTATTTTTATTTTTCTTATTTTTATTTTTATTATTTTTTTTTATATTATTATGATTTTTATTTTTTGTTTTTTTTTTATTTTTTTTTAATTTTTTTATATGTTTTTTTTTTTCTTTTTATTAAATGTTTTATTTTTTTTATTAATTTTTTTAATTTTTATTTAATTTATTTTTTTTTTTTTTTTTTATATTATTTTTTATTTTTTTTTTTTTGTCAATTATTATTTTTTTTCTTTTTTTTTTTTTGTTAATTATTTTTTTGTTTTTTACTTGATTTTTTTCTTTATATTGTTTTTATTGTTATTTAATTTTATTATTTTTTTTTTTTTTTTATCTATCGTTCAAAAATTATGATACAAGGGAGTAGGATTTCAGTAAATAGTTAAATGGAATAATAAACTAAATATTTAGAATACTTTATGATATACCAAATATTCTTTCAAACATATATAAATTTTCTTGAAGTTCAAAGAAAACTTTAGGACACTGTTTTTATGGGGTAATAATTCAATTTTCCTTGCTCTGTCTTCGTAGGAGCGTGATATTTAACCATAATATTATTTTTTGGGGGAGAGAGTATACTGTGTCCACCATAGCTCAAACTTCGGGGGGTACACGTACCCCGTCTCCCCTGTGAGTTACGCCACTGCCAACCTGTAGATGATACCGCTGAAACATTTTAGAGAGCTTGGTAAAGTGGTGGACTTGTAGGGGAAATCTCTTGGAGAAGCGTTAGGGTCATGAGAAGATTAGAGGAATAGCATCGGGATATGGGACAGTAGTAGGATCGCGGAGTGTTCTAACCTCCTGGATTAGAATAGCGGAATCAGAGACCAAGTGAGGACAGGACAGAGGTTGGGAAGAGGTTTAGACCTATCGGGGTATTAAAAGGGTGCATGGTTCCCGTTAAAGGAGAAATTTGGAGTGGGGTTTCGTGAACGAGAGATGGGCATGGCTGCTGGGATTCCGCACAAAGATTAGGAGTCTAAATCTCGGGGACTTGTAGTTAAGCCAGGTCGAACTATGACTAAGTTTGAAATTTTACACTTAAGCTTTTGTATTTTTCTTGAGTTAAAAAAGATCGACTATATCTGAAGCTGCATCGGGTCTTACTGCCAATGCTCCAGAAATGTTTGTTTGAAACATATGGTTAGAACTTGAAGCCTTGTTAAGCTGACAATTTAAATTTTCTTTCAAGAAGATAAGCAGTTGATAACCATACATGACTTTTTGTATAATGCTTTCGAATATAACATTGATAACTAAGACAAAATTTTCTGGCATATTCTATGGTGTTACGTGGCATATTCATAAAAGGAAGTAACAATTATTAGTTTCATTATTAATAACCGTATTCAGTGAGTTATTACAACTTCCAACACTCATTTATGCATTTAATGCCTACCTGTCCTTTGAATAACTCCGTACGTATTAAGAGTCATTCGAATGGCTGTTGTTCCTTGCATAATATCTCATTGGAAATCTACATAGCATTTAATTTTGTCTAATTGTCATAGTCCACATCATGTCTCATACGCAACCTAAACCTGTGGGGGCATCAGCGGTCAGCTACAGCAAGGTCTAAAGATAGCTTTTATAGACCTGAGGCTACAGACCAGCCACTTCCCTTTATGCGGCCGGAAAAGGAATCTACATAATGAGGAAGGGTAGTGGGGAAAGGAGGCTTGAGGGTGAAGAGACTAAGACTGACCAGTTGCTTCCATAATGCTATTTACGTAAGGCAGAATAGTTAGAACAGTATGTATACGTAGAAAAAATAAGGAGAAAACTCCTTCTATGAAAAAAATGAAGGAAATGAAAGAAAAAAGTATCAAATGAGAAATCTGGAAACACACAAAAATGGAACAAGCAGAAGAAGAAAAAGTAAAGATGAAACAATGGCCAAAGAATGCGGTGGATTTTGACATGGGGTCCTCTGAATTGAGTCTTCTAAAGTAAATAAATAAATTAAAAAAAAAAGCCGTCGTTAGGTGTCGGGAAGCTTGTAGCTTCAGTTTATCTAATAATTACATATAAAAGACTTTTGTTATTATTTTAATCTTCATTTAAAACACTTCGTAAATCATCGATGCTAAAGAACTATTCAAGAAGTTTCTTCGGAGGCGCATCATTCACTTTAAGCATTGTATCCGTAGACTTCTCTTAAAGGCTCCACCACATTTCCACTTATTTTACCCGACATAACTCTTGCAGTTGTTCACATACATGTTTGCTAACATTGCTATTCTCCATCCCTTCAGTCATTCTTTTTCATCTTCCTTTTACTTATGTGACTTACGACTTTCACAACCTTCCCGTCAGCTCCTCTTCCATTGTTTGCATTTCACCTGGCAGTTCCCAATACACTTTAATTCTCATCTTGTCGAGTTTTTATTGTGGAAAGCAGGATCTCAATATTCTTTCCAACAGAAGGTTGCCCGTCTTGATTTATCATACCTTCAACCAGCACTCCCCATTGACCTGCTGCTAAAAAGAAAAAATTATAAATTAAGGCTAACCCCGTATCAAACGGTTCAATGGTGGATGCATTAAAACTATTAATCCTTTGTTATGAACGTCTTAACGTGAGGGTAATTTCAGAAAATCCCTAACTTAGACAGTCCATTTACCTATTCATCTAGTTACTTTTAAGTTCGTTACTTTTTTCGCGCATTTGAAATAGTTCTGTTGGGTCTGTGCTTCATATTTTTTTTTATAAACAAGGTATATTTAACGATTCTTCATTACTTCCGTTTCCTGCCTTTTTCCTCCTATTTTATGTTTGTTGCTTTACTTCATATTTATCTTTTATATACTCAGTGTTTCCTCCGATCTCTCATGCATGGATGCTATTCACGATTTCCTTATTTATATGTTCGCTAGCCAGCAACCGTGAATGTATATACATGTACCTAGGAGGTGATATACGCCTTACATATTGCATATTGCACAGAGTATTATGCAAATAGCATTATGGATGCAACTGAAGCCCCAGGTGATTCATACTCTGGTCAGTCTCAGTGATAGTCTCTCCTACCCTCAACCCTCCTCTCCCCAATACCCTTTCTCAATATGTAAATTCCTTTTCCGGTCGTATAAAAAGAAGCGAATAGGCTGCAGTCGACCGCTGATGTCCCCAGAGGTTTAGACTGTGCAGGAAATATGACGTCAAGGATAGGAAATGTATTCTCCTACGTATTTTACCTAAAAAAATAAATGAAAAGCACCGGATGAGATTTTACAGACATCCAAATAGGTTTAATTAACGTCATACTGAAAATCAAAATGTTGATACCAATAATCTCCCGAAGGAGCGAAATCGAGAGGATAGTTAGTCAAACCAATATCTATGCAAATATCATCCAAATATACTAGATGCAGATTATGTAAATAAAGCAGATCAAACTAGAAATGTACTCCCAACGCTTACCTTCGCCAAAACCAACGAAACGTCGCTGGTTGGAATCCGGATCTTAATCCATTTGAAAGGTAAAATTTAATATTTTAGGTGTCAGGTGGACAGACTAACAACAAACGAGCGAAAACATCACCTCTGCCAAACTTAGTTGGCGGAGGTATAACACATGAACAAATTAACGGAAAATCGAACCAAAAGGGTCGACATCCTTGGCGGAGGTTCTAATGAAATTAGGGACAGAGTTTGGGGAAAGAAATACGATAATGATAATTAAAGAAACATTCAATTATGTGTAAAAGGGCTAAACATTTTTGCGCCTGAGATCCATCCGCATGATGTGAAATTTTCACGTAGAGGTTATTGAAAAATATTGCAAACTGCAATGGGAGCTTTACACATTGGTGACCGTCTCGACCCCGGATAAGAGAGAATTGGGAAGCTGGGAAAACTAACATTTACGAAACTATATATTATATTTTAAGACATTACCGGAGGCAAAATCTTTATAGTTTAGAGCCCACAAGGCCAGACGATTTGAAGAAGGTGTCAGATATTTAATACTCCTAAAACATATCACGTTCTTCCTGGACCGTGAAACATACGGAAAAACCAGAACAGTGAAAATACTATATATTCTTTCAACCGTGCCATGACTTCAGCCTACCTAAAAATTGCTTCGAAACTTGCTTTAGAATCTCCCCACATTCTTGGTAAGAAGGAGCCCTCCCTCCTTAATCCTGGTATAGGTCCCATTGTCCCTTGACCGGGCCCTGCATCCTCCCTTTCAACCTTCTTATCTAAACCAGGACACCATGCCTCCCTCCCCTCCTTTTCCAGCTGCCCCACCCAAAATTCAGATTTCGACGGTGACCTCTCTCATCCTGTCGTGTGGGCCAGAGCCAGAGGGCCAGACATGCTCCCCCCGCCACCCGATAACCACCCTTCCTCCAAGTAACCACCATTCCCCATTCTCCCAACCCTCCCTGCCTCCCCTCTGTCCTATTCACCAGGTTCCCTGTAATCTTTTAGTGGTCTCATCAGCGAAAGGTTAGACTCAGCGGAAATGAGGCAAGATTACAATATTTACCGCTATGTCGTCTCCTGCACTTTTTGGGTGGGCAGAACGCCTCCAGCCTTCCTTTCCTACGGTAAAAGGATTCATTTTATTCTCTTTTGAAAGGTAGAATGCGTCCAAAATATCATTTTCTCTCGGAGATATGGAGGAAATTTTCTTTTTATTTCTAGATGAGATGTCATATCTAGAGGACCATATAGTGTGGGTAAAATTGCTATTTCTTTGCTAAAAGGCATGATAATAAAAATGATGAAAAGGATAATGATATTAATAATGAAACCGGCTTTGACTAGAAGTAGTTCTTCTTTTCGACTGAAAATATTTCGATTCAATCTCTTTCGTTCTTATGTTTTTATTTGCGTTTTTCTTCAGCTGTTTTGTATTTCATTGATGTTTGCCTATTTTTTTGTATATGTAATCTACCTACTTGATTATTGTTGAGATATCGTCAAGGGACCTCGATATCTACCGAAGTAAGTAATAATAATAAAAAAAATAATAATAATAATAATAATAATAATAATAATAATAATCTAAATAATAATAATTAATAATAAAATAATAAAGTAATAATGACACCAAGCTGTATGGTAAGAGGATCAAGGAAATAGATACCCTAATCCAGACTGTAAGGATTGTATCTGGGGACATCAGGATGGAGTTTGGAATAGAAAAATGCGCCTTAGTCAACATACAAAAAGGCAAAGTAACGAGAACTGAAGGGATAAAGCTACCAGATGGGAGCAACTTCAAACACCAGATGAGACAGGAAAGAATATATGCAGAGACTCAAGGTGATACTCAAGTCAAAACTCAACGCCGGAAATATGATAAAAGCCATAAACACCTGGGCAGTGCCAGTAATCAGATACAGCGCAGGAATAGTGGAATGGACGAAGGCAGAACTTGCAGCATAGATCAGAAAAACCAGGAAACATATGACAATACACAAAGTACTACACCCAAGAGCAAATACGGACAGACTATACATAACACGAAAGGAAGGAGGGAGAGGACTACTAAGCATAGAGGACTGCGGTCAACATCGAGAACAGAAGCACTGGGGGCAATATCTGAAAACCAGTGAAGACGAGTGGCCCCTAAAACAGAGTGGGGGGGGCATGGGAAAGCAAGGCTTGACTAATAAAAGTAGACGAAGACCCAGAAATATACAGAGACAGGAGAATGACAGACAGAACAGAGGACTGGCACAATAAACTAATACACGGACAATACATGAGACAGACTAAAGAACTAGCCAGCGATGACACATGGCAATGGCTACAGAGGGGAGAGCTAAAGAAGGAAACTGAAGGAATGATAACAGCGGCACAAGATCAGGCCCTAAGAACCAGATATGTTCAAAGAACGATAGACGGAAATAACATCTCTCCCATATGTAGGAAGTGCAATACGAAAAATGAAACCATAAACCACATAGCAAGCGAATGCCCGGCACTTTCACAGAACCAGTACAAAAGGAGGCATGATTCAGTGGCAAAAGCCCTCCACTGGAGCCTGTGCAAGAAACATCAGCTACCTTGCAGTAATAAGTGGTACGAGCACCAACCTGATGATTGATAGAAAACGATCAGGCAAAGATCCTCTGGGACTATGGTATCAGAACGGATAGGGTGATACGTGCAAATAGACCAGACGTGACGTTGATTGATAAAATCAAGAAGAAAGTATCACTCATTGATGTCGCAATACCATGGGACACCAGAGTTGAAGAGAAAGAGAGGGAAAAATGGATAAGTATCAAGATCTGAAAATAGAAATAAGAAGGATATGGGATATGCCAGTGGAAATCGTACCCATAATCGTAGGAGCACTAGGCACGATCCCAAGATCCCTGAAAAGGAATCTAGAAAAACTAGACGCTGAAGTAGCTCCAGGACTCATGCAGAAGAGTGTGATCCTAGAAACGGCGCACATAGTAAGAAAAGTGATGGACTCCTAAGGAGGCAGGATGCAACCCGGAACCCCACACTGTAAATACCACCCAGTCGAATTGGAGGACTGTGTTAGAGCAAAAAAAAAATGATAATAATAATAATAATGATAATGTTTTTACAGAGCTAATTCTGACATGAAATTTCACATGAAACGGGCCATCTCTAATAAAGCAAGTATAGTTTTTCCTAAACAAGGGAATGAAAAGTATGTGACTGGTGAATAAAGATAGTTTTTTTTCCACAAATATAGAAAAATATAGTTTCTTGAAGGCACCCTATTTCAACATTCGGGTTGATTAAACAAAACGCATTAAAAGTTACGATTTAGAAGGATATCAGACCATCGACCTCACCTTCAGTAGTCTGTCACTAATTTAGAATGGTTGTTGATTAAGATATATTTTAAATGGAGTTTCTGGTCACTACAAGTGAAATTTATTGAAATTATAACAAACTTTTCATGCCGTGAATACTTAGCATCATTACCAACAACCCGCCCCACCATCCCCCACACCCCGTAGGGGGCTAGTGCCGTTAGTGCACCTCATTCGGTGCACTAGCTGCAACTACTTTCATTCCGTTTACTGTACCTCCGTTCATATCAACTTTCTTCCATCTTACTGTCCACCCTCTCCTAACAATTGTTTCATAGTGCAAGTGCGAGGTTTTCCTCCTGTAACACCTTTCAAACTTTTTACTGTCAATTTCCGTTTCAGTGCTGAATGGCCTTAGTTGCCCCAGTGCTTGGCAAAATAATCCATCCCCCCACATCATTTAACTTGACGAGCTTCCCTGTGACTCCAGGACCTGTCGAAATTTTTAGGAATGGTTACGGTGCTCATATTCTGACGACGTCTATCCTTCATTTGCGTCACCTTTCTAATTACTGACCATCACAATCAGTTTTACACAACGATCCTATTGTTATGAACCTTTGCCTTAATTAAATACTTTTCCACAGCAATGCGGAAACCACGGACGGTCGCTGTCATGGTTGTTGCTTTCACTTTGACGCGCCCTGGAGCCTTTGCAAGGACTTGAGGAATTCCAAATATCCCAGAGAAACCGAGGCAATTCGATTGCGAACTCTGTCATCCGAATACAATAGCAAGGAGTGGAAAAATGCCGAGGGGACGTCCGCAAAATTTTAGTGGAAACCAAACAGAAATTATGACAACACATAGTCGTGTCATTTCCGGATTTCGTGAATAATGCATCCAGTGAGATTAAGGAGGAATGTAGTTGGCAGTTATTTCATTTTAAAGTCATTAGCCATAAGCTGTGACCTTTGAAGTCGTAAATGTTAGCTTTTTTCATGTTCATTTATTTATGTATCTCAGACAATGGCTGCCTGTCAATGCGGATAACAGCACGATGCAAAGGTGTTTTGTCCTCGCATCCATATGGACTTGCTAATGTGTCTTAGCCAGTTTCTTATTAATACTCGCTCGTTTTGAGTATTATTGGTAAAATAATCGCAAAGCCATAAATAAGAACTGAAATCGGCTTCTTGTTCCTTGAATGATTCAATGACCGTTTTGTTCCAGTAATAAGAAATATGATTACTGACCATCCAAAGTAATGGGTTCTAATTAAAGCATTTTATATGTTAATGAAGTATATAAAAATCATTTGCAACGGCAACGCAGGAATACTAATGAGTATCGCTTGGAATGGAGGCCAGCAACGAATGTAAAAACCATTGGTTCACGTGGTCATATGACTATTCCTGAATCATTCTTGATCAGCGTTAGGCTACTGGAGGTGAGATCGATGATCTGAAAACTCAGCGGGTACTGAAGCGAAAAATGGAGTGAGAACCCATGAGAAAAAACGTATTTTAATCATCTGACCTTCATTCTTTATAAATCGCAGTTTACGAAATTTGTCTTCTACCTGGCCTGGAATGTCTGTGGGATTCCTCCTTAAATCTTTATTTTTACTTACACTGTGGACAAAGACAACTTGATGCAATTTTCATACCCACTTTTCTCTTTCTTTACCCGAATAAAGAAAAATACTACCCGAATGTAGTTATCAACTATTTGTATGTTGACTCGATGCAGATAAGATTCTTCATGGTGACGAGAATAAATAAATACCATAACTAAAGGAGAAGGCTTAAAGAATGAAAGATTTAAGAAGCCAAAAATTTGTTTACTATATACAATTAAGTTTTAAGATTCAGCGCATTGAATGCGGTAATTGACATCTGCTGAGGGACATGTTGATAAGTACAATGTAGCGGATGACAGAATCCGTATTTCTGGGAATGCTGTGTTGAGTTCAGCCACTCATCTTTGGAAAAAGGTCGGGGAGGGTGAGGGGAATGCTCGTAATCTTATAGGGGTCCATCCATATATCAAATTTACACACATTCATAGTGCTTTTCTGTCTTATACTAAAGTTGATCTTAATGGGAGAGAGGACATGCACTCGCAATCGGAACTTTAAAGAGAAGGTAGACGTCTGTCGTTCGATAACACCTAGGAGAGCTCTCTCTCTCTCTCTCTCTCTCTCTCTCTCTCTCTCTCTCTCTTCCTTCGGTAGGTGTCCTAACGAGCAAGGCAGCAGTTTCCTGGACTTTCATCAGTCGTCTCCTTGAGAACGGAAGTTAGTTGGGTTTCGGGATGGTAACAACTGATTCAGAAACTCCTCAAAGAGAGATCCGTCGCAACAAATGGCCGAAGCTGATAAGCAAATATAACCTCAGCGTCTAGAAAGCATTAGGGCGACGCACTGTAGCCAGTCAGAGACGAGAGAGAGAGAGAGAGAGAGAGAGAGAGAGAGAGAGAGAGAGAGAGAGAGAGAGAGAGAGAGAACAAAGTGACTCTTAAGTCTCCAAGAGAGAAGGTTGGTATTTGAATCTCACATTGATAAGATGAATACGTAAGTTTATGAAGAGATTGTCAATGAAAGTGTATTTCTGCAAACTTTTCATTTCTCCCTCAACCCAGCGGACTAACTTCGGTATGAAAAAAAAGGAGCTTGTTTACCGACTTCAATATTATTTGTTTATTCAGCTATAGTTGCTAGAATAAGAACAGACGCCAAGGAACGTTCGTGTTTTGTTTGCTGATCAGTTAATTTCTCAAGGTTTTACTTTGTTTGATTATAATTCTGATTTTTGATAATTCCTTCGTTGCAGTGCAATGGAATTTTTTTATATAATTTATATAATGATTTAGCTACCAAAAATATTGGTATTAGAACAGAAAATGTTGCACAGTCAATAAACGCGCTGTTTATGAGGTCACTATAAATATTTCAGGTAAGGCTACTTGATACCTTTTCCAAGATCTCATAACATCAAGTGGCAGCTTCGCATCCCAATGAACTAGCATTATGGTCTATGTTTTGCATAGATGGCACCGAAAAAACTTTGGTTGTTATTTTTTTTATTTATTTATGTATTTTTTATTTTTTTTGCATTTTATAGATTTGTCACGATTTCTGCCATTATCCATGGATTTTATGTTCATAAAATTTTTCATATTTG
>NC_087203.1:77406324-77408824 GCF_015104395.2 Macrobrachium nipponense | reverse complement strand
AGTGAACAGCTTTAAATCTCTAGCCTGCGAAATTGGAGAAAAGTATTTCACCTATGTTTTTTTTTAAACATTCATTTAAAAAAAAATATCGAAATATTCCAATGAATTTTTTTTTTAGATGGGCGGGCAAGGGCCTAGGAAGGGTTTATTAAAACTTAGTCGTCTATTTATGGTTTCGGTGACATTTTATGTAGGTTTGGGGTATTAGCTAAGGTCAATATCTTTGGTTCAGAAGCTTTTTTGGACCATGCACCCTTTCGCCATAAGTCAGGATGTCATTCCCCCCCAAAAAAAACCCTTTCCAAAATTGTGTGCCTCAAAAGGTGCATTCCAAATAATATGTAACAATATGTTAACATATCACACAAGCTATCGGAGAGAAAGCCCAACAGGACCTCTCAGTAATGCGGCCCTAGAGCCAGTTTGAGCCTGCCAATCTGTGGTCACAATTCCGCCCCCATGAAACCCAGAAATTCCCCCTAACGGAGGGAATTCCCGCCTGGTTTAGAACCACTGGACTCTAGATTATTAGATTTCGTAAATATGTGCGGATTCTGATGCTGATTCGTAATTTGGTTTTTGCGTTGACAAAGGTATTCCAGCACTGAATGTACACCTGAATAACAAGCCGCACTTTTTGTTCCTGACAAATCGTAGGTTTACAAGTAATACCAAACGTTGAGTTTGATAGCTTTTTGTGCGTTCGTAATTGTTTTTGCGTTTGCATGTGAGAGAATCAAATTAAGAGCAGACATGAAATTAATACCAATTAAAGTTGTTAAGGGAAAATTGACTGCAAACAGTAACCATGTATCAAATTTAATCAGACACACAGGATTAGCAGCCTAAAATATTGTGAGAATAATGACGCCGATGACCTCGCTAACTGTGACGCCATTTTGCATTACCAAATCAACTTAGAAATCAATAAATAATCTATTTTTGAAAAGTAAACATGAAAAACCAAAGAAAATGCCATCATGAATCACGACCAGCACAGACAGAATTCTCTTTCAAGATCTTTAGAAATTCCACGAGGAAGGATGGAAGCTGCAGATACTGTCAGGTTAAAAAAAAAATCTACATTATATCTGCGTATATACGAAGTTGGAAGTACCTGCAAATATGAGCACACTGACCCCGCGTGAGAGCTACATCAAATTTGATTTTACCCGTAAATGTATGTTAAATATCAGATTGTAGCTCTACAACAGTTCAGTGGCTCTAGATCGGGGCTTTATTATAGTACAGCTTTCAAAGTTCGGGAATTAAAAAGAAAATAAAAAGTTGTTGCAATGAAATCAAGTAGCAAATATATTCTGTAATTTTGCAAATGGAATATAAATAACCCTGTTTAACCATTTAGGGCTGTCAAGTCAAGTGATGAAGGCTGTAGCCGCTGTACTCATTTTCGAAATATAACCGGAACTTTGACAGCCAGTTTCACTAAGGTGGGGAATGGAAAGTTATCATAAAAATGGTAAACAGTGATTACTTTACGTACAAAATAATGTTGAAGATACATTTTCAAGATAGTTTTCACTCTGGTGGAGAATGCAAATCGAACAGAGCAAGTAATGGACATCAATAGTCAGTCATGCTGAATTACGTAATGAAAAGACAGCATAAAAGATAGTCTACAGACAATAGTACATAGTAATTACATACAAAAGGCATTGTAAAACTGGTTCAAGAAGGGTTCATGACACTTGAACTCACAAAAAGGGAAATTCTGAATCCTTAGAAGAGTTACCTTTAAACTCGTGGAAGCTTAGGGACTGACACCCTTTACAATAATAGATCAGTACAATGGCCAATACAGACTTCTACTGAAATGTTGATAAATGTTAATCTCTCTGCAAAACTCGTCAGATTGCTTGATCACAGCATGGAAGTTTCGTTTTCCTAAAATATTATAAATACTGTAGTATCAAATCGACTATGGCTTAGATAGTTGTTTTCTATACTATCAAAAAAAAATCTTATATCTTCATTTTCCTGTTTTATATAAAATTCTATAGCTCCAACTTTGATAACAACAAGAAAAATACATTCACTCTATAAGTGACACCTCTAAAAATCTAAAGAACAGAAGCCTCTATAGAAGTTACATTGCAGATAGTACAATGGAAGCGATGGGAAATGCAGTAGTTAGACAGTTACATTTCTTTACGAGCATGAGAAAGAAAACGGAATCTGCCAGTTTCGTCGATGGTAAAGAAAACGGGCACCTCGCCTGCCGCAAGGAGCGTCAAGAATCGAAGTACTACTTGCTCAAGAAGTTGCTAGATAGAACGACGCATACTTGCACAAGAAGTACAGAGGGCGCTGATCTACACTATTAAGTTCTGGACGGCCCGTTGAAAAATATACCTCTCTGGTTACACTTTGGATACCAATACATAGTTAATGGATGTGTGACGCAACAATATACAGGCTCGGTGAAAAAGCTACGTTACTCTCATTCAAAACCGTTTCCTGACACTTTATTTATCATTAA
>NC_087203.1:77343824-77401324 GCF_015104395.2 Macrobrachium nipponense | reverse complement strand
TAAATTCGGATTTGAGCAACAACAACTGTTTTCTTCTGTTCGGATGAGATCAACAAAAACTGCTATCTGCAGTTTCGATGAGAGCAACAAAACTTTTTTTCAGTTCGGATAAGAGCAACAAGAACTGTTTTCTTCAGTTCAAATGAGAGCAACAAAAACTGATTTCTTCAGCTCGGATGAGAGCAACAAAAACTGTATGTTTCACTTCGTTGGCAAAGAACATCATTATTCTGATGGGAAGAAGGCTACTGTTTTTTTTTTTTTTTTTAGGCAGTAGCTTGTTCAGGAATATGCCTCAAAGGGATTTACTACCAGTTTTTTGGTTGAGCATGTGAATCTAATCTTGTTTGCTCTTAATTATTCAAATTTTAATGTTAAATATGTATATACACATATATATACATATACATATGTATACATACATATAGATATATATATAATATATAATGTATAATATATTGGATATACTTGTTATATACTGTATATGTTAATATATATATATATATATATATACTATATGATATATAGATATATCATATATATATAATGACAGATGTAGACATACTACATATATATATAGTATATATATATATATATTATATATATATGTATACAGAATACTGTATATACTGTATATATATATATATTATATTTGATATATATATTTATATATATATATATATATATATATATATATATATATATTTATAACTATACATATATAATATATATACTATAGGATATTATATATCTATATCATATATGTATATATATATATATATGTATATACTATATATATATATACGCTATAGTTCTATATATATATATATATAGTATACAGGGTGTTACCGAAATTACCGAAATTAGAGTGCCCGCTATACAGCATAAACTAAAATTGATATGGACAAAAACAAAAGTAATTCAGAACAGGATTTATTTAAGTTTCTCTCCGAGTATTTAATATTTTGTGTGGCCCCCATCTGCCTGTACCACAGCATGCATTCTTGAGGGGTTTGATTTCAGCATATCGCAAAAAAGTCGAGACTCAGACTCCATTTCCCTGAACACTTTGTTCACCTCTTCTCGCAGGTCGTCGAGGCTTGGTATACCAGCACAGTTCACTGCGCGCGCTTCAACATGATCCTTTAAGATACTACCAGTGTTTTCACACACATTAAAGTCAGGGGAGCTACCTGGAAACTCACTTGACGAGAAGAAATCGATACCACTGTTTCGAAGCAGCGCCTGTGTCTGAAGGGCCTTGAAACATGGTGCGTTATCATGCAAAAATGTCACTTCTTCAACAGAAAACACATTTTCAGGATCTTTGAGGAAAGCAATTACTCCACCAGTACGCATAACAGTTTTTTTTTCTCGTTTCTCCGAAGTATGGCCATTCCATGACCTGTCCTTTTTTCTTTGATGATCCCACATTAACCGTTTGGCTGGGGGGTGAAAACAGAGAAAAATTCCCATACATTCAGGATATTTCACAACTTGGTGATAGCGCACATCATCGCTGATGTCATCTAACTTTGCAGCCCAAATGGTGTAAATGAAGAATTCATCTGATGTGGCAACATGGAGAAAGTCAGCTTCATCCCAATCTTTAAGAAATAAACCACAAAACCATGCACAGTCTTCTCTCTGTTGCTGAGTGATGTTGGGCTTGCTGATAACATGAAATGGCTTAATACCAGATTTTTTCAACTCACTGTAACTTCTTTTCTTTCCAGTTTTTGTTTCTAGTTCAAGCGCCAATTTACGTAAAGACTTTCTTGGTCTACCCACTGCCTCAGCTATGTCGTCTTTTGACTCCTGAGAAAGGACTTCAGGCCTTCCAAGATTCTCACCCTTTTTGCGATGGCAGTCATATTGATTTTTGTTCCAGTTTCTTTTAACAAAGGATTAATCTCTTTTAATGTATTTAGCTATCCAGGAACATGAAATGAAAGCTGCACCAGCATCCCTGGCCTCTCTGAAGGCTATAGCCCGGATTCGGTCAATCCCTCTGATTTCCTCAGAGTCGTTAGCCATGGCTGTATCTAACTCTGTCACTAAAGTCCTGAAAAAATAAGAAATGTAAAATGAAAAATAGCTTCATTGAAACTTAAGATAATATACTTGTAGATAGGCTATGGCAGAAAACTTCATAACTTTCCATTTGTTCTGTGGAGGGGGGGCCCCTCTAATTTCGAAACACCCAGTACATTATATATGTATCTTTAAATATATATATATATAATAATAATATATATTAATTAATATTCTATATTATAAATATATTAAATATATAATAAAATATAATATTAATATATATCTATATATATATTATTAAATTATGGTAATAATATTCTATTAATAATTATATTATATTATATGTATAATTAATATTTATTAATATATATTATATGTTATGTTATGTTATTGTTATATTATATATATGTATATTATATAAATTAATTTCTTATATTATTAATATATATAATAATATATATATAATTATAATTATTATAATATATTTATATATATTAATATATATTATTATGATTAATATATTATTAAAATATATAATAATATATATATAATAATTATATATATAATATATATATATTAATATATATATATAATAATATATATAATAATATATATATATATATAATATTATATAATATAATGTATATTATAAATAATTATAATTATATATATATTAATATTATATACTAATATTATTATGTAAATTAAATATATATAATTATATATTATATAAATAAAAATATAAATATATATATATATATTAATCATTTTATATTATATATATATAATATATTAATACCCATAATAAATATTAATTTTTATATATATTATATAATATTATTTTATTATCTATATAATAATATATATATATATATATATAATTATATATTTATATATAATTATATATATATAATATATATATATAATATAATATTATATATATAATTATAATATATAAATATATATATATTATATAATATATTATATAATTTTATATATAATAATATATTTTATATATATTAATATATATATTTTATTATCAAACTTGATCACTTGCACAATTTTTTTTGCATTAATACAATTTAGCTAATAACAGAACCTCATATAAACAGGATGGTATCTAACAGATTTTTATTCAGAAAAAGCTGCAAGCTTCCAAGAGTTGAATGCCCATATCGTCTTATGGCCATAAAATCTCCGTTATATCTCATCTAGTTCCTGATATTAATATATATCTATCTATCTATCTATCTACCTATCTATACACACACACATATATACTTGTATATATATAAAAGAAAAATTGAACGTTACTATATTTCGGGTACTGTATACATTGGCCCTTGTCCCAGTGGATGGAAACTTTTGCTGAGACGGGGCCTGAAGTAAATTAGTGGAAATATAGTGGATTATGAAATTTTCCATATTTCTTTTACTGCCCTTTCCAAGAAAAATATCAAACTGTTATAATGCGGAGAGCAGAATTATATGCAAATTTGTACATATATACAAATCTGGTCATAATTCTCCAAGCTTGCACATTTGTACATATTGTCCTCGTGAAATTTCCAACCTTTTCCTCTGAACCTTTTTCGTATATAAACCTAACTTCCCAGAGGAGGTTTATCTCTGCATATATCTGCCAGGAGCAGATATTGTACTGAAGCCGGAATGAACCTATCCTCAATATTGGGGCAACGACAAATTATTTTTTCATTGATATGAAAGTCATTGCTGGTCACGATTTCCAAATACTTATACCAACACATTTGCCACATGGAATTATCAACAACCTGCTCTCTTCAAGTTTTTGGATGCTTTGTCCCAGAACCTAATATCTTTTTAAATGAAATATCACAAGAAAAGTCTCTTTTTGGAAATATGCGATCTCGATCTCGCCGCCAATGTGACAGAATTCCAGAGAACTACATTCAGCCACCATAGAAGGTAAGATTTTAGCTCAGTTTATGGAGATATTTCTATCGAGATCAGATAATGTATGGGAATCGACATGAATCCACCCTCACTTTTATCGAAAGTATTTTGCAAATAGCTGGAATAAGGAATACCGCTGGTGATGATTAACAAGACCTGTACGAATGATGTATATATTTACCCTGTGGCATTCCTAACTTCCCGTTTTCCGTAACTTCTCGCAAAATTATCTGTCTGTGAACCAAATACTGCCAAGAGAATATATGAAGAAAACCCTATTTTGATGCCGATATAAGCCTTGGTGGCTGGATGGTAGTATGTCGGAATTCGATTCTCGTGGATGTGGGATCGAGACCTTGTACTCTTTAGGTTTTCTTCATATATTGCTTTTGAGTGTTGGTAGTTAAGCTCACAGATGGAGAAAGTGGCGGAAAAGGTTAGGGAAAGCGCAAAGTTAAGAATTTCATGCTGCAAATATATACATGCAATTGAATACTTTCTGGTAATCATGGACAGTTGTATTTAATCATTTTAACTATTTGCAAAATACTTATACTGCATTAACATAATGGGGATCGATTCATTTCGTTGTGAAAACAATGTCTACTCTTGACAGGTTAGTGTATTCATAATCTGAAATAAACGTTACCTAATTTGCCGACTGAACAGTATTGCGCTGGAATTTGACTCTCGTGATTATCGGATGGGATTCACAAATTCTAAAAGGAGTTTTTTTTTTCCGTATTTCCTTTGGGAGATTAGGTCTAGGACAAAGGATTATAAAACATGAGAAAGACGGCAGTTGAGAATTCCATGCTGCAGTCTTCCACTGCCTTGTGGATGTCGAAAAAAGGCGCAGTTGTGATCGCAATGCGCTGGTAAAAGAGGATTCTAAATTCGTCCCGGCAGATGCTGCAGTGGCCCCACTCTTTGAGTTGTTCTTGATTCATCTTGCCGGCGAAGGAGGAGGAGGAGGTGGCTGCATAAAAAGGACGAGGAGCAGCCGCTGGAATATCTGTCCCAGTAGATCTAGCTTAAAAGTGCACGATAAAGGGATCTCTTTGATGGTCACTGGTTTATGTAACCATCTTTCAATTTTGCTGAAAAGACCAAGTTGCACGCATACCATGATCATGCACGATGGAGACATTTACTTCATCTACGCTCCTTTATATTTATACGTTCATTCTGTTATTATCATCATTATTATTATTACTATTATTATTATTATTATTATTATTATTATTATTATTATTATTATTAAAAAGGAAGAAGTCGGTTATAACAAAGAGAATAAGGACTGTAGCAAGAAATTATCTCGCGAGATTTTTACAAGAGGGAATACCACGTCTTTCCGGATAAACGTAGGGGTAATGATACTCATAAGATGCTGTTAAGGTAGCGTAATTTCCAAAGACACCATAGAAAATATGCAGACATTATGGACTAAGACTTCTATTCTAAATATCAATTGCTAACATACGACTATCTGTCTTTCCCTTATTCGAGTAGAGAGCCTTGCGTATATTCTGACTTGGACAAGTTCCCTCTCCTTCTTTATTGTTTCTCTTTATCTCACCCCCGTTTCTCATTCATTTATTCATTCTCTTGGCTTTAAAGTCCTCTTTGTGACATACGGCCTCTTACAGCAAGACTCGTCAAGTCTCTTGACGTGAAGTCAAGTTTTGTATCCTTCAAAAAAGTAGAGGCGTCGATCATACGTTCAACTCTCGTCTTTTTATCTAACTTTGTGACTGCTATCTCCATTTCTGTAGACATTACGTCTCTCTTCGGAAGCGAGACGTGCGTGCCGGTATAGGTGAGTAAAAGCGATTGGAATTGAAGAGAAGCAGAACGAGCTGAGAAACAAGGAAACCTGTTGTTTATTATTACTGACAGGAGGAGGAGGAGGAGGAGGGAGATTTCTTCACTTAATTGCGTGCAGTAATTTACAAGGAGGAATTCTACTCGCGTAACATGGCTATTTTGAGACGATGGTTTAATTAATGGCATTAATTTCAGTGCCCTTGCAGTTGGAACGCGAAATATTAAGCTTGTTTTGATACTAATAGATTCCATGCCAACTCGGGTCTTTGTTAGTGTATTTTGCTATTTACAGATTCATTTGTTTTATGCCAACGGAGTTTGTCAGTTGGCTTGGATTTTCTTTTTCTTTGTTTTCGTACCCCGAGAATATTTTCGGTTCTCGTGGTAAAAGCAGCCAAGGCTAACTATTCGGAGACTTCCGCCCCCGCTTTGCCCCGATATGCGGGTAATCTTTTCCTTGGGTTAAAACTTTTTCCTTATTCCGTTTTATCACTGCTTTCTTTGGGGATGCGGCAAATCAGGATATTCTATTGCTTGTTCTATTAATCTCTTATATGAGAAGCAAGTACTGTACTGTCATACGTAAAAAGAAAGAAAGACAAAAAAAGAAAAATCGAATCTTTCAAAATTTCCATCGAGGTGCCAAATCAGACCCATTATCTTTTCATTTTACTTTCTACCCTTGCGATTCTTCAATCTTCTTTCCTTCAACGAACCGCATATCGGGAGGACTTTCTTTTTTGTTAATGACCGGTCATAATTCCAAAAATTTCCCTTTGGAAAGTCAAATGATTTTTCGAAGTTCGACGATGAAAGATTTCATCCTTTGAAATGTCTGTGATGGTAGTCGGCAGCATCCCATCCATTGGAAAATCATCTTTGAGGTAAAAAAAAAACATAAAAAATAAAAAAATAAAAAAAATAAATAAAAAAAAACGGAGGGGGGGTTGGGAGTTCGTGGGTGTGGTCTTGAGGCGGGGGAGGGTTGGCGTTCGATGCAACAATGGACCTGATGATGAATTGTTAGCATACCTCGGTTCATCGAGAAGACATTTTTTATATATAAAATATTAGTAATAATATAATCCTGACGTTGCATTTCACTTTGTTGGGTGAATCCGGTATAAGAATGATAATACAAATGAAAGATATTACAGTACAAAAAAAAAAAAGCTTTAATCAACAACATATCATTAATAAAAAGCAAAGGTCTTTTGCCGGAAAAAGATTCCATTCAGCAATTTATATAGTCAAAATATTATTGATAAGGACCATTACTTTAAAACCCTTGCATCTATGACTTTTTTTTGAGTCAGAGAGAGAGAGAGAGAGAGAGAATAATAACGAAGAGAGAAAGGTGAGACGAAGCTCGAATAAAAAATTGCACTGACGTGTCGTAAGTCATTCCATCCGATGTTATTAGGTATTCTGGGGACTCGTATCAATATAATGCGCCCACGCTCTTGCTGTATTGACTTGACTGGAGGTCTCGCTTTCATGTTTTTCCTTTTCGCTAATTTTATTATGTTGTCTTCTTGTTGGATTCAACATTAAATTTTTGCTTCTATAACGAAGCTTTTGTAGTGAATAGCAGTCACGTGGCTCCATTTTCACTAATAATAATAATAATTGATAATAATAGGACGCTTTATACGATGATGACAGTCCCACTCGGAGATATAGTACAAAAATTGGCTGGGAACAGAGTTGATACCCATTTTGGATATTCAAATACCCATGGAAACAGTCTGGTTCGAGCGGTAATAAGGTTACAACAGTGCTCAAACTGATTGCAGCAACCTTTTCTTTTATTTTTCGACCTTTGAGGTTGAGGAAAAATGGGGCTCGGTCAGGTCAGCATCTCTGGGGTTGGGGCCATTGGGGTTGGGGGTTTGGGGATGGCAATAGGGAAAGCAGTATGGGGGCGTCCAATAGTAAATGTGGGATAACACTGGAACATAGCTTTTATCATCATTATTATATTTGCTTTAGTTCAAAAGAAAATTTCCCATACGAACAATTATGTATGCCACATTTTCTTAAAGATAACCCATTTTTCCTTGGACGATTTTTATCCCTATTGAAAAACCATTTGTAATTTAGATTTTGCATTTTTTTTCAATCAACACCTTTTCTCCATTTCCGTACGAGTTTTTTATTTTTTATTTTTTTTTTAAATCCCACCCACTGCAACATTTACACCGGATGTTTTCATTCGAAAGCAATCAAATGTGCTTTTGTCTGTTCCTTTATTCGCATTCATATTTCCAAGAATTTCGCTTTTAACGCGAGAGACAAAATACGGTTTTATATTTTTCCCATTCCATAGTAAATTTTTTATTTTTTTATCCATCGCTAGAACTGCGAACACGAAATCTATTATTACTCTCGAACGCGATGTCTGTTGCAGCCTCACACGCAATCCAAAAATTTCAGGAATTGTGTCAGTTGTTTGATTGTGTTGAATTCTAATTTTTTTTTCTCCTCGGCCATGACGAGTACGATTGCTGGAAATACTCATTTTCATAATTTTTATAGTGTTACACCCAGTGGGGGTGTACTGTTTCCAGCATACCCGTTGCAAGGGACTTTTTTTTTTTTATTTTAGGTCTCGGCTGCAATACTTCCTCCCTTTCAATTTTAATTCGTTCGTTCTGGTTGCTTTTTTTTTTTTTTTTGCTTCACTCTGAATAAATCTCGTGGGTTTTAATATGTAAAATGAAAATCAAATGCGAAAGGATCATAATACGTATTTATAAAAGTTGAAAGACATGAGTATACATACATTAAAAGAGAACCTGGAAAAGTATAGAAAATTAAAGTGCAAAAAAGTGTATAAACAAATTCCAACTTCGATTGAACATCTGGAAGTCGAGAAGATGGACGACGGAACGCAGAATCTGGAAGTTGGTCGGAGCCGCGAAGTCCAAATTATAAGTTTTTGTTGGAGGCCACAGCATCACTTTTCGGATCAGAGAGAGAGAGAGAGAGAGAGAGAGAGAGAGAGAGAGAGAGAGCATATGGACGGTGAGTGTAAAAATCTACGACAACAAGAGAAGAAGAATATAAAACCCACAACAGAGAGAGAGAGAG
Source organism: Macrobrachium nipponense (assembly GCF_015104395.2). Lineage (NCBI taxonomy): Eukaryota > Metazoa > Arthropoda > Malacostraca > Decapoda > Palaemonidae > Macrobrachium > Macrobrachium nipponense. The sequence continues at coordinate 77,392,432 of NC_087203.1, read as the reverse complement.
AGAGAGAGAGAATGAGAGAGAGAGAGAGAGAGAGAGAGAGAGACTAAAACATTACATTCCCCATCCCCCCCACCCCATTTCGTTAGCGGCTGAAATCTGCATGAACTCTGACTGGGCTTCCAATACTTATATTGAATTTTCTTTTATAAAAAGCACCGTAAAATTTAGATTCGCATAATATCTGGATTTAAGACAGTACAAGACAGAATGCCGTCCCTGTGTTTGGTGTTGGTGGCAAGTGGTCACAACGAAACCTGAAGGCCAATGGAAGGATTGACAGAAGTGATTGACTACCTTCAATTATAAAGGCCAAAAGATCAAGCAAGAAGTCTTTGTTTTTTGGTCGGTGCCCACTAAACCAGTTTGAAAATCGTTCCAAATTAGCATAAGATTGCCTGCGAGACATGTGTAATAGCCTGCAATTGCGTGTAAGAAGATTGCCTGTAAGAACGTATGCAGTAGCTGAAATGGGTTCACCGTTCCTAACATTGCTTTTACATTATACGGTGACATTTCTACAACACTGAACTGGCTTTACGCTCTTGATCTGAACATAAAGCAAAACTAAACTACTTACAACATAAGACTTTCTTTTTTATTTTCGTAAAGTTTGTTGGAGATAAAATATGGTTAATTATTATCTCAAAACATCATTTAGTCGATTCGTTAGGCGTAGCATATCAGGATAATTAACAAGATATTTCGTTCTATGGGAACTTTATCGATTGTTGTATTCTTTTTTCACCCTCCTCAGTCCCCTAACCCAAGTCCATCCTACACACCCCCTGGCTATTCCCTTGTCCCTCCCCTACATCTATCCCCTACTTTATCTTTTGATATTCCTCTTTTCTCTCTGTATTCATCCTCCTCCTCTTTATTCTTCCTTAACTTGGAATACAAGAAACCAGTGTCTCCAAAAAAATGAATTTAAAATCAAAATTTTACCTTCCCTTTCCTTTTCTTCCTGTGTTTGTTTACCTCTCCTTCTTGATCTTCCTCTCTTCTACATTCAAGCGAACAGCCGTTCCCCAAAGCAAGTCCCGCATTTTCTTTCCTTCATTTCCTGAATTTTTCTTCCCCCTACTTCACCATCGCCTACTCTTCCTCCTTTCTAACACCAAATACTACATATTCTCCTCCTCGTCCTCCTCCTTCTCCACATTTTCCTGCCGACTAAATTCGAGGAAACAGGCGTCCCCAAAAAGACGCGAATGAACTTTGCATTTTTAGAAAGCATCCCGAATAACAATTTTATATCCCAACGCTATCTTCGCTTGCCGCTAACTTTGAAAATTACTTTTAAGTTCTCGTGTTATGGTCTGGAAGCAATTTTCCAAGTAAAAAATTACTGTTTTTCTTCATAACCGACGTTTTCCTAAATTGTTTCGTCTCCCTGGTTGCGTTTTTATGTTTCGGTCAGTTTCTCTCTTTGTAATATTTCGTACCGCGCTTGGAGTTTTTGTTTGTTTTGTTTTTAGTTTTTGTTTTGTTTTTGTTTTTATGGTTCACAGACAGACTGATTTGGATGCCCAAAATAGCCCGATCCTGTAATGATAAAAGTCCTCGAAATCAATCGATTCAAGAAATACTGAAGGAGGCAGAAAGCTCCACATTATGGAAGTGAATGGAGGAATGGTTGATCAAACCCGCTGACCTTCAAGTTTGCATTTTCTTATTCTCTTGTTTGTTGTTGTTCCTTCCGCAGCGAATTTTGGTGTTATACGGCATACTTTCAAGATACTCTCACAATGTGAACTTCTAAGGTCTGTCGCAAGGTTTTGGGAATGAATCTTTGCCTCATCCAGTTATTTCACAGATATGTACCAAGGTCATCGACGTACTGATCCTCATCCATCAAGCTACTTAATAAACCTTATGTTGCTTCATTTCTCTGACCGAGAGACCGAGAGACCGAGAGACCGAGAGACAGAGTGCGTTGCTGTTGTGTTGACGAATGCTGAATCACATGAGCAAGATTCTTGATATTTTCTAGTATGTTAAAAGTACTACTTAACAATAAATATTCTTTTTTATGCTTACATTTAGTCACCAGCTTGTCAAGGTGACGTCACGTAAAGTACAAACATGCACGCTTTAGTTGTGACAGCAACAGTGATTACAATGTGCAAAGTTGGCCGAAAATTTTGCCATTAATTTTGGTGGTATGGTGAAATGTTTAGCTCAGGATGCAAAATGACACAGTAGGCGCTCATGCGACACCACCTCAAGGATTCGGTGAAAACTGAAAAAGGGTTTTGATGCTTCAAGCGGACAAAGCCAATTTTTCAAACTATGAAGTGGTTTTCCCCCAAAATGTTATTTGCTGCTGTTGCAGACACTATCAGTTTCTCTGACGCTATACTATGTGGCTCCGGTTGTCTTGATTCTTAACCCTTCTATTCTCTGAAATGTTAAGAAAAAGCTTTTAAACCAAGGGAATGATTTGTTCCCAGCAGATAGTTATTTCTGATGTCTGCTGATATTAACAACGCATTCTCTCTAGAGCACAGTTATGGAACAACTGACATTTTCAGCTGATGGTTATTTCTGATGTCTGCCGATATCGACAACGCATTTTCTAAAGCACAGTTATGGAACAATTAACAACGCATTCTCTCTAGAGCAGTTATGGGACAACTTGACAACATGACACTGTCATTCGTTCATTTGAACGTCTTTCATTGTCTCTTTTTCTCATTACCTCTACCCAAGTGGTCTTGCTATTTTAGTTGGGATCGTTGCCTTTCGATGAAAAGAATTACGTAGCATCTGAGACATTTTCATAAATGTTTGGAGAGAGACCCATAATATTCTGGAGCAATTTTCTGCATTTTATTGTGGAATAGAGTTTGGACCTGGATTAATTTTTATAGTGAAATGGCCATTAAAGTTACGTACTAGACTTCCTTTGCATAAGTGTGGCAAGCTCTGACTGACATTAAATTAAGACATACCGTACGAGGTCTGTAATAGTAACGATCATTTATGGCTGTTCAAGACTGTTCTGCTCAAGAATGTTGACCTTTGCTTCGAATACCAGACGCCGCTAATTTCATCGCAAGCTCAGAGTAAGGCAAGGGAAGACATAAATAGCTGTTTTATAAATGTAAACTTGATCAATAACAGTTGAACGACGTGCTTCAACCCGAAACTGAAATCGAACTTCAACGTAAAAGTTCAAATTGCACAACCTAAAATTTCGAATTGCACAAGGCTTCACTCCAGTCCCGTTCCCGTCAGTATCAATCGCACCCACCATGGCAAATGCAACGTACGAAAGCTACGAAAGCATACAAATCAAAACAACATATCAGGCTTTGATTTTTTAGTTGTCCTCAACAGCCTGTCTGGCAGGGGGTGATTGGCAACGATCAATTGAGGCATCTTCGGACGGTCAAACAAACAAAACGGTCATCCAAACAAGCACATAAGAGTCCATTCAATCCTCGCTAAAATAAATCCATTTGTGACACCAGATTCTTAAAATCCGCTGCCAAAATTTCGAAGCTTTGATATTAGATATGGCATTGCCACCCCTTTGGCCTTACATCCGACAGATTGTTTACAAGAACTTGAGTACTTAGAGGGAGACTAGCGTTGTTTTTTTCTCTCTCTCTCTCCTTAGGATGGTGACAAATCCTGAGTTCAGGCGAGACCGCAAGTCTGTTATCTTGACTGATAGAGAGACCACCGAGAGATTACGGGAACTTATGTACTTAGGTCTTAGGGCGACTAGCGGTATTTATTTATCTTTTTTCGGTACTTATTTATTCATTTATTTATTTTATTTTTATTTTGTGACATCTTTTTTATTTTGAGACATCCTGAGTTCAGGCGAGACCGCAGGGCGCTTAACTTGACTGATAAAGACCACCGAGGTTGTTTATGGAAAATTGTGTTTAGATAGAGACCACTGAGGTTGTTTATGGGAAATTGTGTGTTTAGATAGAGACCACCGAGGTTGTTTATGGAAAATTGTGTGTTTAGATAGAGACCACTGAGGTTGTTTATGGGAAATTGTGTTTTTAGAGACCACCGAGGTTGTTTATGGGAAATTGTGTGTTTAGATAGAGACCACTGAGGTTGTTTATGGGAAATTGTGTGTTTAGATAGAGACCACCGAGGTTGTTTATAGAAAATTGTGTGTTTAGATAGAGACCACCGAGGTTGTTTTTGGAAAATTGTGTGTTTAGATAGAGACCACCGAGGTTGTTTTGGGAAATTGTGTGTTTAGATAGAGACCACCGAGGTTGTTTTTGGGAAATTGTGTGTTTAGGGCGATTTTTATTTATTTATTTATTTTTTGTGACAATTTCTGAGTTCAGACGAGACCGCAAGTCGCTTAACTTGACTGACAGCGAGACCACCGGTGCATCGACTCTTGATTCAACTTAGCATTCATTAGGTTACGAGTATCATAACTGGCTCCAACAATGATGATTTTCTGCAACTGTCAAAGCGTTGAATATTTCATTCCAAAATTATGAATGTCATGTATGCATACGTTCTGGCATAGTTCTGCACCGATAATAATAATAATGATAATAGTAATATTATAATTATATTTTTATTAGTGGATTTCTTAGTTATTTTCACTGTTATTTTCTTCCGCTAGAAGGGTTGCGGTTGACATTCCACAAAAGCACATTTTAATGTGCTATTCAGTGCTGACTGAACTAATTTGATTTATTATTTAACTTAACCAATATCGCACAGGTTCACAAAGGTTCACAAATGCAATGATTTATATTTACGTGGTTTATGAAGAGAAAAAAAAAAGTTAAAAATCTTGAACTCATTTTATTGTCATTTGTTTAACTAAACGAATATCGTATAGGGTCCACAAACTCTATGATTTATTGTGGGTTAATGAAGAAAAAATAAAGATAATCTTAATTTTATTACTATTGACTACAAAAAGCAAAGCATTAGGTTGGACAGAGGGACAAAAAGTATTGGCAATATATAATATACATTAAATAAAGATTTAGATATTTAAATGCTGGTTTTGCATTTGTTCAATTTGATGCTCATTACAGATAATTATTTAGTTTGCCATCGGCAACTTTATTTGGGTAATTGGCCAAAGAGCTCCTTTAATTTTATGTGAATTTTGACATCGACCCATTTTTGGGGATGTTAGGAACTTGAGTGTTTTTCATCTGAAGTGTGACATTTTTGGGGGATGTTTTTCTATCTAGGGGATGTTATAGATATGAATTTGTGAGATGGAAATAGTATTTGATTTTTATCGTTATGAGATGGAAATTGTATTTGATTTTTATCAGTTCTTATGATTCTCCAACTTATAATAACGCCTCCAACTTATAATAACGCTATCGTGATTTTCAATTGCTAGGTAAGTTAATTTGTCTGAAAAGGCTTGGCTAATTTCCTTCTGTTGATCGCATCTGCAGTTGAAATTCTTTCTTCGTTATACGTACTTGATAATTCATTCGAATCTGGAATTGTAAATTTTCCTTGGAATACCTGATGATTAAGACATGAAATGTACCATACCGAAGCTTCTGCTAAAGCGAAATTTCCAATTTCCATTTGTTGATGTCTCCACTTAACTGGACTCCGGATGTCTCTTGTGCCTCCTTGATAACACTGTATCTTGTAATCCTGTTTCTAATTACTCTAAATCTTGTAATACATTTTCACTTAATCCGTCTTATCAATTACGGCTGAATTTTGTTGGTTGACAAGCCAAAAAGTTTGATTATATTTCATTCTTTTTAAGTCAACTTGCACTGTTGCTTATGATATCGTCTGATCGACAGATTCTAATGTCAAACCAAGTAAGCAAATGTTCTGCCTGCGATTTGGGCTCTTTTTATAAAAAAAAAAATTTCGATCACTTTGAAAAGTTTAATTTGTTTCCATTTTTCAAAGTTTAATTTCCTTCCATTTTCCATCTTTTAAAGTTTAATTTCCAAAAATAATTGAAAAGTGTCTTTTATCTCCAATCTGCGGTACCTTTTTGTGAAAAATTTGTTCCTGCAATCTTGGTAATTATCTCTCTCATCTGTGGTACACTTTCTTGTGAACAAACCTACAATTCTTAGTAACCTTAATCTGTCTATAATTTATATACAAGCTTCAATGTTCAACCTAATTTTGGAACTTCGTTGGTCTTCAGACTTATGGTTATCTCTATTCAAGGATAATTTTGTTTATGATGCTGGTTAGTACACAAATGCATGATTGTTATCTAAACCACAGTTATCCTTTAACTACATTACTGTGATTTTGTTAGGTAATAATCACCATGTCAGAATAACTTGAATACCTGGTTAAGATAACCATTATCCTTGGTCAAGATAATCACAAGATAACCATTATCCTTTACTATATGATGATAACTTTCAGACGTTCAATGCCAAGCTTAGTGCTGCGAGATTGGAAGCATTCTTCAGCTTGAGTAACTTCTGCAATGTATGTTTCAAAATGATGTGAACCATTCTGTCAATCTTGGAATGAGAAACTTCTGCAATGTAGTCTTGTATCGAATGAATCTTGCGAACCATTTTGCAATTTTGGAATCATTCCTTTTACTTGGAATTTTTCTTCAGATTGAGGAACTTTTACTTGGAATCATTCTTCAGCTTCCGGATTCTACTTGGAATCATTCTTCAGCTTGAGGAACTTCTGCAATGTAGTCTTGTATCAAATTATGCTACAATTATTTAGGAATCATTCTTCAGCTTGTGGATTCTACTTGGAATTGAGGAACTTCTGCAATGTAGTATTTTCTGCAAAGTCTTGTATCAAATTAATCTTGTGAACCATTCTGCAATTATTTTGGAATTATTCTTCAGCTTGAGGATTCTAATTGGAATCATTCTTCAGCTTGAGGATTCTACTTGGAAGCATTCTTCAGCTTGAGGATTCTACTTGGAAGCATTCTTCAGCTTGAGGAACAATTCTGCAAAAGTCTGTACTTAGTGCTGCAATCTTGGAATCATTTTTCAGCTTGAGAAATTTCTGCAATATTTTCCTTGTATCAAATAACTCTTGTGAACCATTCTGCAATTTGGAATTCTTCAGCTGTAGTTCTGCAAAGTCTTGTATAAAATTAGTTCTGCAATTGCAATTTTGGAATTCTGCAATGTAGTCTTGTATCAAATTAATCTTGTGAGCCATTCTGTCAATTGGAATAAGAAACTTCTGCAATGTAGTCTTGTATTGAATGAATCTTGTGAAACGTGCAAGTCTGTGCTTAGTGATGCAATCTTGGAATCATTCTTCAGCTATGCTTAGAGATGCAATCTTGGAATCATTCTTCAGCTTGAGAAACTTCTGCAATATAGTCTTTTATGAAATTAATCTTGTGAACCATTCTCCAATTTTAGAATCATTCTTCTCATGGTTATTTTAGTTTTAATTAATCATAAGTATTAAGTGTTGTAACAAACACGTCACACACCCAAGTTAAATAAATTGATTTATAACTTAGTATGCTTGTTCAATGTGTTTTTTTTAACATGTTTTGCATAAATTTTTTTTAAGTAAACGGCTCCTTGTGATTTTAGTGCCCTTATGTTGGTAACCTGAATGAGTAGTCTCTTGGAATAAAAACTGACTTTCAAGTGACATTCTTGTTTGAATCTGTGTTATGACTGTATAGACATTCTTCAACTCTGGCTCCTTGAATGACTGTAGCTGCACAATTTCTGATGTTCATAATATATAATTCAATCTAAAATGCGTAGTGCAGTATGGCTGTGGCATTCTTGAACTTCGGGTGTTTGATGATTGTAGCTGAAGTGCTCATGGTGATGGTCTGCTCTGAATTATGCAGAAAAAAAATATGTATGGAATTAACGATTTTGTTGTGTGCGGCGTATTATGAATCACTAGGCATAGATGCTGTCTGCTGCTGTCTGTTGTGCTCTCTTATAAGGATTTGTATTTTCCTTGTATTTAATGAATCAATGATGGCACGTTACGTCTCTGCATATAGTAATACTGTATGGTTTAACAATTTTATTATTATGCTCTCCAGTTAAATAATTGAAATCATTCTTTGAATAGAATGTAATCAGTAATCATATTCCCTTGCTATAAAATTGTTCTAATTTTGCTATTTGTTTCATTTTCAGGAAATCTGCAGTGCTGAATGAAAGGTGGTTGAATCTAACAGTACTTTATGAAGAAGAGTGGATCGCATGATGATCATTTCCTCAATTTGTAGAAGAGTCGGGGATCCTAACAGATCAACGTTGGTTTACGGGTGAAAAACGAACAGTGTCCAGATGACAGATTTCGTTTGAATCACTTGACTAATTTTGAAAAGTCTACTTTGAAATTGACTTGAAGAATCGCGATTTTCACTGTTGAATGCTTTCCATAAAGCAGTGAATGCTTTCCATAAAAATTGTTCCAGCCTTGTCAACGAGTGTACAATAAATACTGAACACTTTTACCTCATGCAGTTTTACTTTGTTCTTCATTATGAAAATTCTGTATTATTAAAGATACATTGCACATGAACTTAATAGTGTTATCTAACGTAAAGTAAATTAATAATATTTATACAGATGTTCCAGTTAGTCAACACAAATTAGTGAACTGTATATATTGTACTATAAAGTACTTATGTAATTCACAAATACGTATTTGTGAATTACATAAGTTATATAAAAATATTTTTTAACTTACACGAAAAGTCTAATACTCTTAATTCAGTAATATGTCAAAAGATATTCCAGTTATTTAACACAATAGTGTTATCTAAAGGAAAGTAAATGAGTAATATTTAACCAGATGTTCCAATTAATTGAGACAATCTTATAGTTACAGTATATTAAAGTTACATTATATGTGAACTGTATATATTTTACTATAAAGTGCATTAATTCAATAATATTTAGAGATACGTATTTGTGAATTACATAAGTTATATAAAAATATTGGTTAACTTATACGTCAAGTCCAATACTCTTAATTCAGTAATATGTGAAAAGATATTCCGGTTATTTAACACAGAAGAAGTATTCTCCTACAAATGAACTAACTACTATTGCACCACCCTAAACATGTATAGGAACTGGCTACTGTAATAAACCTATATTAATTCATTTTACAGGTTATCAAATACCACCACATAATAAAATGCTACTGAATAAACTTATTATAGTACTACTACCCTATTTGTTTAATATTAATAATGCAATATTCCCCTATCAAGAACACCTCATATACCACACTAAAGCTTTAAAAATTAATGATGTATAATACACCTAAATACGACCACAAAAACCTTTATACGTAATAATGAAACCTAGAATAGAGCTTTTTACAATTGCTAATACAAAAGTGTCATTATAATATAATCAGTGCTACAATATGATAACGACTACTGTGTAATAAAATCAGTTGCCTCTGGTGTTCCTTACATAAAAGGAAATTATATACAATGAAAAGTAAAGGAATCATATACAGTGAAAAGAGCAGAGAGTCAAATCCAATGCCGATGGTTCCAAAAGAGCGAGAACAGGATGAAGTACCATCCGGGAACTATCCTTCATCGGAAATGTTTATGCGAGTTTACATTAATGCGAAACGCAGCTCTTCGGAAAGCCTTTTTTTCTTTCTTTGGGCTTTATAAAGGAAGCCTGCTGGCCAGATGTGGGTTTAAATATTCCTTCCTCACCACCCTCCTCCTCCTAATACCGCTACTAGTACTAGACACACTATAGGTGCCCTTCCTACCCTATACCTCTACCCGTGTCCTCGCCATTCTTTCATTCGGTCTCTAGTTTACCGCTTCTTCCTCCTAACTTCCTATGCCTCTTCCATTTAGCCTACGCCGCCTTTTTCTTCCCCACCTTCCACCTCTTCCTCCTCCTAGCCTACGCCTCCTTTTCTTCCTCTTCTTCTCACCACCACCACCACCTCCTCCTTTTCCTTCTCCTCCTAGGCCCTCCTTCCCCATCCCCCGGCCCCACTTTCTCCCCAAACCACGCTCTTAAATCCCTTCCGCACTACGGATTCCGAACAGAATTTCAACGAAGTAATGTATTTCTGACGATGGGTCTGAATATACAGAAAATAATTTCCTCGTATGAAGAAACCCTCGGGATCGAGAGGGAGCTTGTGATGGCGGTTGGTTCTCTCTTGGGCTCAGGATTCGTTTTCGAAAACATTATCCCTTGTTCCTCAATGTCTCTACAGAATGAGACTTTGTCACTTATACCTTAGTATTTTATCTTACATCTGGATTAGCTCTGAAGTATTATGTAGTATCTTTGGGAACAGCGATAAGATTTTCTTCTTTTGAAAAATTAAGAAATAATCAAATAACCCCATCTGTAAAATAAACCGTAAATGGCGAAATGGCCTTTAAAAAAATACTGGAAATGGTGATATGACCCCTTTTTGAAAAAAAAATGACATTTTTGAGTAGTGATACGACCCTTGTAATAAATGAAATGACCCATTTTCGAATCAACATTCATCTGGGCAAAAAATGTGGAAGACGAAAAACATGAAATGAAACAACCTGCATGATAAAAACGTAAACAAACAGCTTGCAAGACAAAAACAGTAAATGATCTGAGACCCTGAGAAAGAAACACTGATGCCTTTTTAAATCACAAGGAGAATAAACGCCATCTGATTCTAACATATGCAAACTATTCTAGGATATCTAGGACCCTGTTGAAGTTCCCCTAGAGCGGAAAACAAAAATAGTCAGGAGTGGCTTGGGATGACAGTGTCTGCAAGAGTAATGTCTTAGAGCGGAAAAAAAAATTTTATGGTCAGAAGTGGGTCAGGATGACGGCGATTGCAGGAGTAATGTCCATCTTAGAGCGGGAAACGCCTCACCTGGTCTGTGGTTGCCGTGCCTCCGGTCATTAGCGAACGACTGGACGATTGGCCGAGGATCGTCCGATTCGATCAAAGTCCGGTGGTCGAAATGATTGCTGGTATTCGATCCTGACTCGACAGTAGCGTGTGATCTGAAAAGTTAAGGGATAGGAATTAGTGCCACTGCTTAGGGTCTAAGGGCTCTCGATAACACAGACTGCTCAACATAAGTAAAAAAGTAAAATCAAAAGAAAATAAAGATTAAAACGAAAATGAAAAGTAATATGACAATCAAAACTACAATATAACGTCACACGGCAAATTGTTTCTTACAAAAATATGATTACAGCTTAGTTTGTGGGTGTAACAAAAATAACACTAACCTCGTAGAAGCCCTGTTCACAAAAAAAAGAAAAACGAGTGAATTAAAAATAAAATACTTCAATTACAGGAAATAAAATAAAATAAAATGAAAAAGGGGTGAAAGGAATCTATCAAAGTGTAAGAAAGAAATCAAATGGGACAGAATGATTGATTTTGTTGCCTTTGTCGACATAAAAAAAAATCGTGCAAACAAAAACATTACATCTTCTTAGTCAGTGGTTAATAAAAAGAAAGGAAAAGTCAAATATCAGTAAATTCAACGTTAAATTAGTTTCATAAGGAAGATTCTTAACTAAATTGGTTATCTTAAGTCTACGATGAAGTAAGTTCGGTGAGTCACGTTAAGCTGGGCTAAAAAAAGGGTTAGATCAGTTACATAAATGCATAGTTTCTTCCTCCCAGGAGATGAGAAGAAAGAAGGAAACTAGAAAATGAAGGTAAGTGAAAGTTCCCATAACCGAGAAACTTCGGGTTTTGTACATCCTTATCACAATCATATACGTCAACAAGACCTCCAACTTTATCTGTATTCTGAGGCAGTTTGAGTATATTCGCTAAGACGCAAGTATACAAAGTCAGTAATAAAAATTACCTGCAAAATATGAGGTACATCTCATTCCAGTTCACACATACACAAAAGAAGGAAGGCTAAAGGGCTCCTATTGCAACGCGAACTTTACAAAAGGGGAAAAATATCTATTTAAAACGTAAAAGAAAGAAGCTAACTTAATTACCCTCGGACCATTTACGACTCCGGTATATATACTGAAAACGGGGGGAAAAGTTAATAGTGTTTATCATCTCCGAAATGAAATTAAGACTTCGGCTAAATTAAATCGTGAAATTACCTTTCGTTATCATTTCGTGGCAAGGACCATAACCGCATTTTCAGCTTCACGTTAATGCAATTTTTTAATTATTGTAAATTACCTCATAGTTCAAAGGCTGGATTTCTCTCAGTTGTTAACATTATTAACAAAGTCTGTATCGCACACCTGCGTACTTCCTCCTCGTCAGTATAACGCTATTAACACAGCTACGAAGCACACACCTGCAGACTCCCTAATCAGTATTCAAGAGGGAACGACTTGCAAAATCACGAAGACGACATAAAAAGAGCAACTCTCGTTCCGAATGGGTCCATCCGCGCTTCCTACAAACGAACGCCGGCTGATTTACGAATGCATTTGGAATCTTTCAAAGAGGGCCATTACGGCGCTTTAACGGGCTCTCTCTGGCCCGGTAATTATTGTAGTTACTTCCTAATTGCTAGAACTACTGGAGAATACTTGGGCGAAGTTTTCGCTCAGAAGTCATTTCGGTTAACATATCACGGAGTAAAACGGATGTGTTCGTAGTTAGACCGTCAGAAATGTTCATTTTTTGGCTTGTGGTATTTCACACACACACACACACACACACACACACACATATATATATATTATATATATGTATGTATATGTATATAGTATATGTATATATATATATATATATATATATATATATATATATATATATATATATATATATATATATACATGCATACATATATGTATAAAGAATCACGAAAGTTTGGAACGTGATACATGCATAAATAAAGGTATAAGCCTCGTTGTTTATCTTTCCTTCGTGGCTTATACCTTTATTTTTATATGTGTGTTGTTTTTTGTTTGCTGATTTACCTTGTAAGCATTACGCCAATTCCGCAGATCATCGTCGCTTCTTAAAAGGAAAGGAATTCTCAATGCCAAATTCACATCTACCTATCTATATATTATTTCTATAAAATACATAATTTCCTCTAGGTCTAAATTAACTTTCATAATTAGCAGCAATTATCATACACTACTCTTGAATGAATCCTATACCACCATTCATTTTATTGCTGTTAGTCAAATGCACACGTATTAAAGGATAATACCAGATATTTATTCGGGTTATTGTTGATAGGGAGCAAACGTTTAAAAAAATGGGTTCTCAACCTTTTTTTTAGTTCAATCCTTCCGGCTATAACCCTACGATGAAAACTTAATATACAATATGGAATAGCGCTACAGTAGATATACACACGGTATGCATTGTAATGGCTATAAAATGCAGTTCATCATAAACTCTCTCTCTCTCTCTCTCTCTCTCTCTCTCTCTCTCTCTCTCTCTCTCTCTCTCTCATTTTTTGTCACCCATACTATAAGTACCCTATCTGTCTCTCTCTCTGACTTTCTCAGTTTTTTTCCCAAGTGCATCCCCAACCCCACCTCTCACAGTCTCTGCATTTTTTTCAATATTATCTCTCTCTCTCTCTACTCTGTATTTATTTCACCCATGTACTCTCCCTTCTCCATATACATTTTTCTCGCTCTTCTGCAATGTGTCTGTCTGTTTGTCTCCCCCACCTTCTTCAGTTATTAAAATTCCTCTTGTATTGTACTCTTGAGAACCTCTGAGGGTACAAGAACCTCCCCACCCCCAGGTTGAGAACCCTTCATAATTTTTCTTTGAGAAATGAACTCTTAAGGATAATTACGCGAAAGACCTCACGCTGTAGTCGGACAACGAAGCCGAAGTCTCGTCAAAGGATCCGGACATTCTGCATCAGAGAAACAATCGAACGAATTCAGCTGCTTTAGCTCAGTTTCTTAAATAGTTTAATATTTCAATAAAAGAAAGACATTATTGAAAATGACAATATAAATCGTATTGCGATTTTACATTCTTTATAACTTCCCAAGAATGATTTGCTTTATCTGAAATAGAAATGAAAAACATTAACATTAACAATTTACAGCATACGTCAGTTTTTCATTTAACTGAATGTTTTATCTTGATTTCCTACTTTCATGAACATTCTAATTTTCTAATGCATGAAAATTGCTATTTCTGCTTGCGTGTCTCTAGGTTTTACACTTCACATTTATATATTCTCACCAGTTAATCACATATTCACAAGCGCAGCCCCTGAAATAAGAGAAACTGATACATCACTTTTCTCCTAAATTTTCACTCACTTCCAAGTTCAAGTTCCAAACGGTCATCTCTCTCCCTCCCAAGTCTGCTCCCACCGGCGTTTTCTTTCTCTCTATTTTCTTTCTCTGCTGCAGATGTGCAACTGTTCTCTCTCTCTCTCTCTCTCTCTCTCTCTCTCTCTCTCCTCTCTCTCCTTAGCACTGTCTCAAATCAGATGCGTCTACAACAGCAATCTCCACTTTTATCCAAAATTTTCACTCACTTCCAAGTTCAAGTTCTAAACAGTCCTTTCTTTCTCTCTCAATTCAGTTATCACCAGAGTTTTCTTTCTCTTTCTCTTCATTGTCATTCTCTAAACAAAAGCAAAATTGGTTTCACCTGTTTTGCCCCCCCCCTTTCCCCCCCCTTGTTTGTTTCCCTCCTTCCCCCCCCTTCCTTCCTTCTCTTCTCCCCCTCCTTCTCCTTTCACCTCTCTCCTTTCCCTCGTCTCTCTCTCTCTCTCTCTCTCTCTCTCTCTCTCTCTCTCCCCAGCACTGTCTCATATCAGATGCGTCTACAACAGCATTCTAGCCAACATCCTATTCACATTTTTTTTCTTTTTTTTACTTTTGATCTTTTCCAGGGGGACAGACAACCTTGCCTTACCTGGAGAGTGACCTGGGCGTCTCGGAGGGCGTGGTGGTCGCAGAGAAGCTGTACATATTGGCCACACCCGAGGCTGTTGAAGAGCAGTGCATCTGGTAGATTGGTCCTGAAGAGATGGATAGAAAAGAAAGAAAGAAAGAAGGCACACACGCATGCACGCACGCCAGCTCGCACGCACGCACGCACGCACGCAAACAGGCAAATTCTAGGAGAGGCAGGCCTTGTCACCCGAGCATACAAACAGCAGGCAAAGGTGGAGAACTGCAAGCAAGCTACATCGACTTTCAGAGACAGTTTAAGAGTAACAAAAAGAAAAAGAGATAAAAGCATAGACAGAATGCGTTAGGGTAGATAATCCTATTAGGTGTTATTTTGTTACTGGCTATTGATTAATATACTCTGGATCTTCCTTAGTCTACGTAAAGGATAATGGAGATGTTATCACTCTTTCCTGTACAGAAAATGAACTAAAAAAAGAAAAATATTCATTACCTTTTTTTTGTTAGAAATGGAGATAAAAGTTAAATCTACAAAAAATGGAGATAAAAGTTAAATCTACAAGTAAATATAAAACAATATGACTGAGATTTTAATTGGTTAATGATATTTTAAATACAACATTGGTAAATAAAAAAAGTCAATAATATTATTCACATTTATCAAATGTTAACTGAGTGAGTCCGAACACCAGGCCTCCTTTTGAAATACTTGGGATAAATGGCGTTAATCTTAAATCAGAATAAAGAAATACTGAAAGCATTTTAGCCATTTTTAATTTTTTAATCATTACAGGAATACAACGCGTGTTAAAAAGAGGTCAGTATTGACTTGTTGTTAAATCAACATAATTAGCTAATGACTAACACTCATCCCAAAATTCATCATCAGAGTTAAAAACATTTCATGCTGACCTTTTTTCACTTAAAATATCTTAGTTACGATAAAGTTTTTCGTTTAAAAACCTAAAAAACAAGAACATCCTTCAAGACAGTACCACTTGATTGTCATATCTATCATCTTTGGTATCTTACCGACAAACTTTACACTAAGCAGTAAAAGCTGTGACAAAATGGAAATCCATAAATTCATATTTGTGTGACATCACCTTTCTGAATATATTTGGCCGTCAATTTTGCACGAATATAGAAACCATAGTATTCTCGTGGTGCAAAATTCGTTCGGCGTGATGCTGAAGGTTGCAAGAATGTGCTGCTGTGTGATACAGTCTTTGGTAAGATAAAAGTAAATCTCAAGAAACTCGAGGTATCTTATAAAGAAAAAACAACTCCCATAAAACAAGGCGCACCGCAAGAAAATAAACAAATCCTTCTGTGAGGAGACTCCATGCAGCCACGTCAAGTTAACTAAACTGAGCATAATAAGCCTGGATGATGATGATTATGATGGGAGATTTTGGCCTTCAGTCAAAAGGACAGATTTTATGAGCGACATAAAAAATGACATCAGGCTTTAAGGAGACAAGAAAGGGGCCGAGGAAGGAAGAGGAGGAGGAAAGGAGCAAGACAAAGGCTGAAAAAATGAGGAGTTTGTGGGGATCGCACCAGAAAGAGAGAGAGAGAGAGAGAGAGAGAGAGAGAGAGAGAGAGAGAGCAGATTTATTATATCTATTGGAATATAGGACAAGACAGAAACAATTTATATCATCATCTATGGAGACCTTACAGACCTTACATTTCGTTCGGGTTGCCCCAGGTCCCTCAGTGTGAGGCGCCTCTAATGTCTACCAGAGAGTTGCTAGTACATTTTCCGGTATATTTTGCATCTTCCAATCTTGGATGGTCTGGGATGCAGTTTAGATATTTGTCGAGCTTATTCTTAAACACATCTACGCTCACTCCTGATATATTCCTCAGATGAGCTGGCAACGCATTGAATAGACGCTGCATTATCGATGCTGGTGCGTAGTGGATTAATGTTCTGTGTGCTTTCCTTATTTTTCCTGGTATAGTTTTGGGCACTATTAATCTACCTCTGCTTGCTCTTTCTGATATTTTTAGTTCCATGATATTTTCTGTTATTCCTTCTATCTGTTTCCATGCCTGAATTATCATGTAGCGTTTTTTCTCTTTCTTAGACTATATAATTTTAAGGATTGTAGTCTTTCCCAGTAGTCTAGGTCCCTTAACTTCTTCTATTCTAGCTGTAAAGGACCTTTGTACACTCTCTATTTGTGCAATATCCTTTTGATAGTGTGGTACCATATCATATTGCAATATTCAAGTGGACTACGAACATATGTTTTATAAAGCATAATCATGTGTTCAGCTTTTCTTGTTTTGAAGTGCCGTAACAACATTCCCATTTTTGCTTTACATTTTGCCAACAGAATGGCTATTTGATCATTGCATAACATGTTCCTATTCATCATCACACCAAGGTCTTTAACTGCTTCCTTATTTGTGATTGTCTCATTATTAGGTCCCCTATATGCATATAGCTTTCCTTCTCTG
Source organism: Macrobrachium nipponense (assembly GCF_015104395.2). Taxonomy (NCBI): domain Eukaryota; kingdom Metazoa; phylum Arthropoda; class Malacostraca; order Decapoda; family Palaemonidae; genus Macrobrachium; species Macrobrachium nipponense. The sequence continues at coordinate 77,375,150 of NC_087203.1, read as the reverse complement.
TCTCCATAATTTATTGATTCAAATTTATCAGAGTTAAATACCATCCTATTTACCTCTGCCCAATCATATACTTTGTTAAGGTCTCTTTGTAGAGCGTTCCTATCTTCATCACAAGTAATTTATTTTTTTCTCTACTTATTCTTGTGTCATCAGCGAAACTACTCACTACCGAATCCTTAACATTACTGTCTATGTCTTCAATCATAATAACAAACAATATTGCAGCTAGCACCGTACCTTGTGGCACACCGGATATTACCTTGGTTTCATCCGATTTCTCATCGTTTGCAATAACTATCTGTTTTCTGTTGTGTAAAAATTCTTTTAACCATCTTCCTACTTTATCTACGATATTGTGTTTTCTAATTTTCTTTGCTAATATATTATGGTCTACTTTGTCAAAAGCTTTTTGCAAAGTCTAGATAAACCACATCTGTTTCATTTCCGCTTTTTCATATTTTTGAATATGTTCTCACGGTGGACTAACAGTTGGGTTTGTGTACTTTTTCCGGGTACGAAACCGTGTTGTCCTATATTAAACAAATTATTTTTATTAAATGTTTCATAATATTTTTCTTCATTACCCTTTCATACACTTTCATAATATGTGATGTTAGACTCACAGGCCTATAATTACTTGCCTCTAGTCTTGATCCACTTTTGAAAGTAGGGGTGATATATGCTAATTTGTGCTCATCATAAATCTTGCCTGTATCTACACTTTGTCTTAATAATATTGCAAGTGGCTTTGCGATAGAATGAACTACTTTCTTTAACAAAATAGCAGGGACTCCATCCGGCCCTGCAGCAGCTCCATTTTTAATTTCATTAATTGCCTGCACAATATCAGCTTCATTAATTTCTATGTCAGCTAAATATTCACTATTTTCGTCCCTTACTTCTATATCATTATCTTCATTCTATTCTAGGGGTGAATTCTCTCTTATATCGTTCTGCCAGTATGTTGCAAATTTCCTTTTTTTCATTCGTTAATCTCCCTTCAATTCTCAGAGGGCCTATTTCTATTCTTATATTCATCTTCCTTCGCATATGAGTATAATAGTTTGGGTTTTGCTTGATATTTAATAGGGTTTTTTTCTTCCAAGTCCCGTTTTTCATTTTCTTTTGATTGTATAATCTTTTGTTCTGCATTTTCTATCTTACTTTTTAGTTCTATAACTTTCCATGCATTTTTTTCTTTTGCAAGACCTTTTTCCACTTTCTGATTTTCTGGAACAAGATCCTTCTGTCTCTTGGTATGCATGAATGGTTTACTTTTCTTCTTCGGTATATATTTATCCACTATTTTCTCCAATATTTTATATAATATCTCCGTATTTACCCTTATGTCATCACTTACGAAAATGTTATCCCAATCTTTGTTTAATTCTTCATTAATTTCTGACCATTTTATATTTTTACTGTAGAAGTTGTATTTTCCATATCCTTCCCACTTTTTCATTTCTTGCTTATCTCTATTTTCACTTGCTTTGGAATGAACTGTTAATTCTATGACATTATGATCTGAAATACTCGCATTATAAACTATTATTTCTTTAACATAATTCATCTCGTTCACAAATACTAGTCTAAAGTATTTTCCTTTCTTGTAGGCAGGTGATTTATTTGTTGAATGTTGTATTCTAGTAGCATATCTAATAGCTTTTCAAATTGCCTCTTATCTTCTGCACTACTATTACTCTCTTTTTTATATGTATAAGTACAACCACAGTCTCCTATTCGTTCTTCCATTCTACGAAAGGAAAGTTGAAGTCACCAGATAGGAGAATAGTCAGTCCTTGTGATTTCTACATATATCATCCAATTTTTCAATTATTAAGTCAAACTCTTTAGTATTAGGAGGTCTATATATTACTATGTTCATCAATTTTTCAGATTCAAATTCTACCGCTATTAGTTCACATTCTGAGTTACTATATTTCTCATATATTTTTCCTTGTTTTTTGTCTTTCCCATATTGCGGTTCCCCCTTGATTCCTATTTTTTCTATCTGATCTATAAGTTTGGAACCCTTTTATTTGATCATCATTCCCAGTCTCTTGGGAATACCAGGTTTCACTTATATTCATTATATCTATTTTCTTTTCATTTTGGGTTAGAGAGAGAGAGAGAGAGAGAGAGAGAGAGAGAGAGAGAGAGAGAGAGAGCAGATTTATTGTATCTATTGGAATATAGGACAAGACAGAAACAATTTATATCATCATCATCTATGAAGAGAGAGGAGAGAGAAGGAGAGAGAGAGAGAGAGGAGAGAGAGAGAGAGACGAGAGCAAATTTATTATATCTATTGGAATATAGGACAAGACAGAAACAATTTATATCATCATCTATGGAGAGAGAGAGAGAGAGAGAGAGAGAGAGAGAGAGAGAGAGAGAGAGAGAGAGAGATACAGCAGATTTATATCTATTGGAATATAGGACAAAACAGAAACAATTTATATCATCATCTATGGAGAGAGAGAGAGAGAGAGAGAGAGAGAGAGAGAGAGAGAGAGAGAGAGAGAGCAAATTTATTATATCTATTGGAATATAGGACAAGACTGAAACAATTTATATCATCATCTATGGAGAGAGAGAGAGAGAGAGAGAGAGAGAGAGAGAGAGAGAGAGAGAGAGAGAGAGAGAGGCTGGTGGGCATGGGAATGTGTCCCACATGAAGCCTCTGAAGCCAAAAGAGTGAATGGAAGAGAATGGGTTCTTTCCAATTCAGCCTGGAGAAGAAGCGTAGGAGCCTCAATCATTCACTGTCTACAAATTGACAAATATATCTCTTCAGGAAGAAGACGCCAAGGGGGATGGATCATCATAAATTACTCCCTAATAATTACGGACCGTTCCCTCGAGATGGCGCCATTAACGAGGCTTCATTTGTATCTTGCAATTGCTAATTCCCTGGATGGCGATACCTGTTTTCTTGCTTTTAATATTTCAGTATGTTTCTTGGTTTTTCATCTGTAAATTTTCAGTTTTTGTCCATTAATCTATCTTCCTGTACACATATATGTATATATACATATGTGTAAGGCGTGTGAATAAGCACACAGCATGTAACTAATTTTTATTTTCTCGAGTATCTAATATTCTTGGAAAACATTCCATCGGAAACATTAATACAAATTTGTTGATGTAATAAAATCTTTCCCTTTGTGCTAAGATTCAAACCGATGTTGCGAGGAGCATTTGTTTAATATCATACTCTCATACTGTAAAGGATAAGAACATGATTCAACTCCAACGCATAAACTGTATCTGCCGAATTCTGAAACATTTTGCTTGAATTACAAGAATCGTCCTTACTATGGTAATATGATATTATGTGCATTACTTCTATTTTTCTGGCTTGAACACAGAATCTACTGTTCATATTCACCAGATCTGTATAGATATCGGCTAGCATTCAGTGAACTCTCAATTTCTCAAGTTTTCCACTGAAAGCCCTCGATCAGAGTTCAGGAACGAAAGAGGTTCTAACCTTCATGACAGGGTTCGGGCCATGTTTAGAGTGAGCCAATTTTCGGCACAATATTGCCCCAGCTATTTCGAAGGATAAGGATTTATTTTAACTCATACATCCATTTTTGATCAAACTCGGAATCATTTCACTATAACTAAAATCCTCCCATTTCCTTTCTGGTAACATGATGATAGGCATTTCTTTTTTTATCCTTTTGGTTAAAATATATGGGGCTTACAGATTCAAATTCTCGAGAGCTATGTAAATACAGTGGCCGACGTGCACGGGACTCTCAACTTCTTGATCCCCTAATATTTTTGGATACGGAACCTGGGTTAGGAGGAGCAGCTGTTCAGCACCATATCACCCACGCTAAAAGGGATCCAGTAGGTAACGTAACCAAAAATATTGATGATTCAGGAAGTCAAGCCTTCAATGCATTCTGGCCATTGTACACAAATCTCACGGGTTTAACCTGAAAACTGCATATATTTCAAATGATCAGAAAAAAAGTCCTTACCATCACGTTATAAGAGTGAGAATGGATATATTTTTTTCTATGTTCATGTAAAATGTACCTGAATTTGAGTGATGTATGGATTAGCTAAAATAAATTCCTACCCTTCTCAACAGCCTGGACAGCATTGCGCTGATCAGTAGCTGCTGCTAACCCAGGTTCGAGTCCTGACGAAGTTGGAATGGTTCTTCATTTCATTCTCTAACTCGGATTGAAGGATCTCCGAGGAAAACTTATTAAAATATAAAATATGTCTAGTAATCGAAGAGTTGAGAGTTTATTGCATGCTAATCAATAACCTTACATGGATGTAGTGAATATAGCGCGTAGTTTTCACTCAAGTAAAATTAATCTGAAACCTACAGATATAATATGAGAGTTTGAGAAGAGAAATTCTTATCCTATACAGCATAGGTAGAATGACGATGAAAATATGCTCGTAATCAGGGTGAGAATCTTGACATGAAGGGAGAGTTTTTATCTTAAAATTCGGATTACAGGTTTCCAGTAAAACCTTATCCAAAAATATTTGGGATACTTTGAGATGTGAATATGTCATTGCACAAATGTACATCTGAGATGAAATAAAAGTTTCATCCTTTGTGATAGCAAGGGTGTTAAGGTGCTGAACAGCTGCTCCTCCTAACCCAGGTTCGAATCCCAAATTATGATTCCAGATGTGCAATGGGATACCTATTCAAAACTATCATGAATCGAAAGTTAATAATTCATTGCGTATGAATGAGAGATTGAGTGGCTGACCTGGATGTGTAAGGTACTCTCGAAGAAGGAAAGGTTACAAAGAATGACCGAGAGGCAAGGTTCCAAAGGTACTCCCCAAGCGTAACAACATTTAATTTCCTGAAAACTACAAGAAAGAATGTGACTGAGATAGTAAGGCACATGACTGAAGGTTATGAGAAAACTGAGTGTATAGGGATGCAGAAAGTGGCATACATGGACCTAGAAAAAGCTCATGACAGCAATGACAGAGAGGCGAGATGAGAGGTGTCGAGTATATAAGCCATTGAAGGTGATTAAAGCAAAGCATATGTCGGAAATTTTGATGGAAGGGAGGCCCATTTTGGTGTAAAAGTAGTTCTAAGACTATGACTACTCAATGCATTTATGGATGGAACAGAAATGCATTATGTCTGATAGACAACATCTGATTTAGTTGCAAAGTTGTAAGAGAAGGTTTATAGTTGATGAGAAATAAAAGGGTATATGGGAATCAATAAAACTAGTAATAACTGTAAACTTGGATGGATAAAGAATGGAAATAGTAATGTTTAGGCATCTGAGAGTAAATTACACAATCTCAAAAGCTGATGGTAGGATGAGATAAGAGGCGAGTTGCAGATTAAACGAAGCAAAGAGGGTGGCTGGGTGTAAGATTTTTTTTTTTTTTTTTTTTTTGGAAGAAAGTGGAGTTGTGGAAGCCAATTTGGAAAGTATGAAAGGACTGTTTATCCAACACGGTTTTATGGAAGAGCCGTGCGGATGCAGCATGCAAATGTAAGCAAAACGCTGAAGTTGCGAGGAAAGAGGAGAGAGATCTAAGTAGTTCTTGATTAATAGAAAGGGGCCTAAGAAGCGGTTGCGAAGCAGGGGTGACTGGCATAATGCATGTGTGGATAGCGTCATGATGATTATATGATTTTTGTATATGTGCAAAGCGGCTATCTAGCAGTGGGTGCATATGTCAGAAGGGACTCAACCTGTATTTAGATGTTAAAGTAGCACAAGCAATGCTGTTAATTTTTTTTTTTTTTTTTTTTGAGCGAAGGAACTAACATATAGTTATTTGCCGCCAGGCAGATGTTATCATCCCTGTCTTCTTCAATTGCATATACATTATACCAAGGTATTAGCATCGCAAATCATTGCTATAAGTGCTTTGTCTCCTGAATATAAAGCTATTTCAATTTTAATCGTTTAATTAATCATTTTGATATTCCAACATCGTATAATACACATAGATAATAAGCTGGATGGAGGTTATGCATTTACCAGTGTCTGTCTGTCCCTAAGGTATCTTTTAAAGTTACTGATAGATTTCTAAGGAATTTCGTGAAGTTTTAGACGATGGGCCAAGAAGAATTTTGATTCTTGAGAAGTATCTTCAGTCAGATGCAGGTCGAGGATGTTATTTCTATATCTTCTAAACGACCTAAATGTTGTTAGAAGGTTGGGTGGGAGTTAAGTTACGAAGAGTACTTGTTACTGGATTTCACTGCAATGTGGAGAGACTAGGTATGGGCATAAGAAAAAGTTGATTAGATTTTGGAAGGGATGTCAATCCTAATGCTGACCCCTGAGAGAGAGAGAGAGAGAGAGAGAGAGAGAGAGAGAGAGAGAGAGAGAGAGAGTGCTATCTAAGGAGGCTGTTGTATGGAAGCATGAAAGGAAGTGTCCCGCATATTCGACCACAAGTGTGGATGATAGCCAATGGTTCTGTGCAAGGTGAATGCCACTACATTAAAAAAAAAATTTGTAACAAACAGTTAACCGATCTTTAGAGCCCGATCCGATAGACAACTGGTCAATAGGAGGCCCCCAAGCAAACAGCAGTAGTAAGTAGTTACAAAATAAAAGTAACACCTAGTATATGGATGATTGAGTACTAAACTCGATATAAAATGTTTGTACATTTAAACGATTTTCATTTCGAGTCTTCCTCGCAATATATTTAATACATATCAAAACATTACATTCCAATTTATCTTTCCTTATATCTTAACCAAACGAATACGTTAGCTTTATTACATAATTCAACCTACTCGGTTGCATCTGTAACTCTTGTACCTGACTCTGCACTGAATGTCTTCCTTACTGTCATAATGAGGTCAGAGACGAACTGTCTTATCATGGAGTCTCGTCTTGAGAAGATAAAAAAAAGGGGCCATGCAAACATGATAGCGTGTTTGTTAAGGGAGCTCAAAGGATGTAATGCTTTTACTGAATACAATTCGAGTCTCATTGCATGCAAGGAACTGGGCGATCTCACAAACTGTCCTTGTTATTGCCTTAATGTCTTTGTTTCTTTCAGCTGTGCTTTTTTTGTATCTTTATGCATTTTGAGTTCTCAAAGGGTTCTCCATTCATACGATGTGAGTATTTCCTTTATATTTGGTTGTAGTTGTGGTTGCAGATTTCTTGCGCTCGTCTACATGCCAATTGATGTGCCTTGTACTAGTTATGAATTATAACTACTATATGGTATATGAAATAAACGAATATAAAACTTATATACTTTGGATACTGAAAGGAAAGTCTGCTAAACAGTACATGAAAGAAAGAGGAGAATGGTTTTATACTTGTGCCGAAATTAATGTGTATTATGTGGCTTTACATGAGTGAAAGTCTGAACGAAATTAATGTGTATTATGGCTTTACAAGAATGAACTGTCTGAAAACGATGATTTAGTAGATTCATTACTTTTCAATCAACAGCAGAAGTCTGAATAACGTAATGACTGGTATTTAATCCATCGGCGTTTTAACTACTTTAAAAGTATTATAAAAATAAAAACGTAAGTAAAATGATTTTTTTTTCTTTCGTTTAACTCTGCAACTTCTTATTTCTCGAAAAGGGCCCTTCCACGCAGCAGCAGTGGCATGGATCCGGCCACTAACGAGTTTCTCTGGGTCATTACGTAAATGCAAAGAGGCTGTTAGTGGCAAATGCAAGAATGCTGTTGGGGAAATGAAGAAAGGCTGTTACTGCAACTCACATCCTGTTAATTAACAGGGACAGGAGTCCACTTCTTGGGTTTCTTTTTGCAGTGTTGCTGGAAGTGGCATCAAGCAATGGAAGTTAGTAGGTACAGCACATATAGCTGTGTGTAGTGCGCGGAGTTTTTGTGCTTCAGAGATGGTTTGGTGGCAGGCCGTCTGCATGCCACTTACATAATTCATAAGTGCGTGGGCCATATATATGAGCGTACACACACATTAAATAATATGTATATGTATATATATATATATATATATATATATATATATATATAAACATATATAATGTGTGTGAGAGGCTCATATATATATGTGTATATATATATATATATATATATATATATATATATATATATATAGTGTGTGTGTGTGTGTGAAACGTAATTTAGAAGAACACCCCCCCACCATATCACTTTATCGTTTGCCTTTGCACCAACGTATAATATGGGCGAGGGTTGGGGTGGGGGGGGGGGGGGGTCGGCGTTTTGCTTTTGTGCCTACGACGTCTGGCTTTTTTCAACTGTCCCCCAGTCTAATTATTGCCATGCAGTTACCGGCCTAATTACTTCCAAACAACTTCACGTTTGCAACCACCACTGCTAACCCAATTTCCAACGACATCGTGGAAAAAGGAACCCAGCAAGTGGACCCAGTGTCCTTGTTGATTAACAGAACGTCAACTGCGGTAACAGCCTTCTGCACTTCCCCAACAGTATTCTTGCATTTGCCAACGAAAGCCACTCTGTATTTACGGGAATAATCCAAAGAAACTCCTTAGTGGCGGGGTCCGAATCACTTATATTTTGTTGTTTCTCCTTGCGAAATAAGAATCTGTAATAGACTGAATAACAAGAACTGGCAATATACAACACCACTAGCAACGACAACAATGAAGAGGAGAAAGGGGAACAACTACATGACCTCTGATATGAAAACATATGAATGGCATCAATCTGTGTCGCAAAATGTCAGGGAAATGGATGCACTTTATTAGCCTCACACAGGAATTACGCAAAAACCGCACGATCATGAATGGATGTTATTCTTTCATACAGTGCATCAGGATGAAAAAATATATGTTCTTCCTAAAGAATAACCAACGGGAATTGCTAACTAGTAGAAAATACTGCCGCCAATGCGGAACCAGAGGAATTTATTTCTGGGGATTATAAATTAATTTCTCGATTTAATGTGGTTCGGATCTCACAATAAGCTGTAGGTCCCGTTTCCAAGCAACAAATCGGTTCCTACCCACGTAATTCAAAACCAAATCATGCGGGCCAGCCCTAGGAGAGCTTTTATCAGCTCGGTGGTCTGTTTAAACTAAGATACACTTAATTTAACTAGAAGAATGGGTACCAGTGTGTCTTTATTAGCATTACTATTAATTTGTTCCTGGACGGAGAAGAATTTCTCTTAAAAAAATAATAGTTTTTTTAATATTTTTCGTTACTATCTCGATCCAAGATGACGGATGAATATATTAAGAGGCTAATGAGATGATGAGAAAAGTTAAAAGTATGGAAATTATAGTCATATTCTCTCTCTCTTGTTATCATGAAAAGGGAGCAGGTCTCTAACCAAAGGAAGCTGTGATACGAGATTCTGTACATCTACAACATAACCTTTGTGGTTATATTTCCAAGATATTTCTAAAACCAGAAAGTCACGTCTGTTTTTAGTATCCTTATACATTCCACGAGAGAAATATGTCAATAAATGAGGAAAATTAATGTAATAAACACAAATATTTAAATTACAAGCATCTAAATTATATGGATTCAAATCTTAAAAGGTCTCTGATACGAGGATTCAATTCTTTACATAACAGTAACATGCTAAATAAAGTGGTTATTGATATTAATTATGCAATCGATCTTTATTAGTAATAAACACACAAGTTCTAATATAAACATAATATCTACTCAGCTTAAAAATCATCCATGACTGAGTCATTTGCATTTTATTTTTCTTTTCGACAACGAAAACAGATGCAAATTAATCTATTATGCTTTTAATAAACAAAGCGCAGATCCTCTACTGAGGATTAACTATGGAGGAAATATTGGTAATGGAAGTTTCAAGATTTAATTTAAAAAAAACAAGAAATGATACAAGTCCACGCAGATCCTCCCATAAGGAATCAGTACGAAGGAAATTCCTGGTACTTTCCTTTCTCTACCGTTGGAAACGATGACACTCTAATTTTGTGAAGGTTGCAGTTTGTTCATTAGTAAATAAGAGACAAAAGCCACAAGCCCTCCGAAGACAAGGTTGCTTTTAAAAACAGAAACAAAGAAAAAGAAGCAGACTCCTCGAAAATGCCGAAATTAAATTTGATTCCAATTAACGCCCAATTAAAGCGAATCCTTAATTGAAAGGCTCATGTGCTCATGAGCCCCGGCTCTGGCAGCGCATTCCATTTGACTTGGATGGAATCCAGATACGTTTCTCTCATAAAGGAGATAATTAGTTGCACATCTTGCTCCAGGCTTTAAAGTATTGATCAGCTTTTGGAAGGAGGAGGGAGAAGAAGGAAGAAGGAAGGAAGAAGGAAGGAGGAAGAGGAAGGAAGAAGAAGGAAGAGGTAGGAAGTAGACGACAGAGGAGAGGGAGGAAGTTGGATGAAGAAAGAAAGAAAGAGGAATATGGGTTTAGGAATATGGGTTGAGTAGAAATTAGTCTAGAATGCTTTTTGAAGGGAGAAAGACAGAGAGGAAAAATATGTCAAATACAATGGAGTATTTTAAAGGAAATAAAAACGTCAATACAATGGAGATAGGTAACAAAGAGTCGAACAACGCAAGTGGTAAATAAAGTTACGTTCGTTAATCATCATGAACATAATTTCAAGTGGAACACGACAAAATAAGACCATTAACGTGATTAAGGAACATCCACAGAGCGCCACATGAGCTAAGAAAACGCTGATAAAATCAATCTAAATTATTACACCCATATATATATATATATATATATATATATATATATATAATATATATATATATATATATACATATGATATATATTAATAATACTTATATATATATATATATATTATATGTATATATAATGTATATATATATATATATATATATAATATATATATATATATATAGTTATATATTATATTATCTATATATATTATATATGTATATATATATTATATATATTATATAATATTATATAATATTATCAATATATATATATATATATATATATAAGGGAAATAGTGAATATTTAGATTGATTTTTATCAGCGTTTTCTTAGCCCATGTGGCGCTCTTTGGAGGTTCCTTGATCACGTTAATGGTTCCTTATTTTGTCGTGTTCCACTTGAAATTATGTTCATGATGATTAACGATAGTAACTTTATTTACCACTTGCGTTGTATGACTCTTTTCCTTTTTTCCTTAATACTCCATTGTATTGACGATAGTTTTCTTATCTCTGTCTTTCTCCCTTCAAAAGAATTCTAGACTAATTTCTATTCAACTCATATTCCTAAAACCCTATTCCTCTTTCTTTCTTTCTTCATCCAACTTCCACCCTCTCCTCTGTCGTTCTACTTCTACCTCTTCCTCCTTCCTTCTTCCTTATATATATATATATATATATAATATATATATATATATATATATATCATATATATAGTACATTAATATATATACATATACATTATTATATAATAATTTTGTATATGTATATACATTATGTATACGTATACATTCTATCTAATATTAGATTATAATATCTTATATATATCTTATATATACTATATATCTATCTTATATATATATATATATATATATATATATATATCTAGAAATATATATATTATATATCTATATATATATATTATATATATATATATATATATATATATTATATATATATATATATATATATATATATATATAATATATATAATATTTATATGATCACAACCCTAACCCAAATGAAAGAGGAGATGCAAGCCTCGGATCAAAGAGATTGTCATGCAACAAACTTTCAGCAGACATTAGGGGTCTCCAGGGTACAGCGGGCGATCACCATGAGTACCGGGAGCTCCTTTAGTGAGGGAGTGAGTACAAGGACCAGAGTCAGCTTCTTCTTGCACCGAAGAAAGTTCTCGAGGAAGAGGATGAAGCGGTTCCTCAGAATGGCCAAAGCGAAACCCGCGATAAAAGTTTACGGAAGTGAGTGAATACTACTGGAAGTATTTTGCTTTGATACATAAAGATATTTGAACAGCAGGACTTGTGTCTGGTTTAAAAAAAAAGGTGTCCTTGAGAGCTTAATTATGAACTCAAAAGGAAAAGGAAAACTTTTGAGATGGGCATGAATGCAGTTCATATGAAGGGGAATAGACAAACTCAGTTTGGTGGACAATGAAGATTTAGAGTTTTGACTGGACTGAGATGACAAAAATGAAATCTACGTGGAATGGTCTGGTGTGAATGGCAGTGGGTTACAATAAGACCCAAGGATCAACAAGCTGAGCAATGTAATATATACAGCGGCAAGACGAACTACAACAGTCTACTTTGTGCCGGAGGGAAAGTGGAAGTTGAGTGGTAAAGTGCTGGGAATTATCCTCTACAACGGAAAAGTGACCAAAGTTGAGTAAGGCGCTGAGTCTTCCGGGAAAAAGAAACAGGGATAAAACGGCGCCTAAAAGAGAAACGTTGAAAAATTATTAATCTGTGAATAACAGGGATAAACAATAAACAAAGCTCGAAATTCTCACAGTTTATTTTTTTCTGTTCAGAGGGGACGGGATTGCCAGTTTGATTCCTTTTATATACGACGGGAAAACTGGAGCAGTTAGAGGTTTCCATAATTTGGCAGCAGATAATGAAAAAATAGACATGCCATGAAATATGCAGACGGAAACTTACGGATACAACGGAAAACGTAATGGAATGTTTATAAAGTGAAATAGAGATATATGCATCATTACTTATGCAAATCGGCGGAGAGAATTAAAAACTAAATTCAGAAGAGAGAAGAGAAACAGCTCAGGCTCCTGACAGGTAATTACCGAAGAGAATTTAAGGCCGCTAAGTTGGGCGTTATCAAGGGGCGGAGTTACACAAGGCTTCCGTTATGCTATCGACCTGTGTAACAAAAAGCAATGTTTTTTTTATCTATATTGGCAATATTAAAGCTGCACGTTTGGTTAAATGTAACAAAAGTATGAACACGAACGACAAAAGCTACAATTAATACGAGGTACTTGCTGCAAAGTTTGACAGCACGATTCAAAGATGCTAGGAAACGCGTTCGTCTGACCAACTTTTTTCAAAGATGCTAGGAAACGTGTTCTTCTAACGTAGGTTTTTAAAGATAATATTTCACCTCAATTCATGACAGAATTGCAGTCGTCATTACTCACAAAGATGGTCTCACTTGAGCAGAGCATGCTCACGTGAGCCCGTCTTCCGTCAATATTTACGTTGATGACAGGATTATAGACTTTCAATCTTGCAAAGATAGCGTCACACGAGGTGAAACGAGGGATCGTTGGCCTATATTTACTCCATTAATCGTTCAAGTTTGTAAAGGAAGTGTCACACGAATTGGAACATTCGTTTGTGACCGTCTGTAGTTAATATTCCTCCCAAACTGAATACCAAACTGTAGGCATTGAAATTCGTGAAGATCGCTCCAGTTCGCTCGATCTTGTCTTTAATAATTTTTCAATATGGATGACTAAGCATACGCGGTGTCACACGAGTACAAATGTTCTTGTTAGCCAGTCTCTAGCCAACATATCTGCCGAATTGCTGACAAAATTGCAGCCATTCCAGATCGTAAACTTAGTGTAACGCGGAGCAAAAGATACATGCGAGTCACCGACTTCGCGTGAGAACCATATTTTCATATTTTTAATTTTCCTAAACTTATGGTTAAAATTATTACCACCATTTTTCACCAAACTGCATAACAAAGAATGACAAATATTGGTAAACGTGGGTCATAAGTAATTGATAAACAATATACATTAAAGGCTTTATTATGTTATACTTCAAGAAATAATTCTCCCTTTATTATTTCATGTTACTGAATCACTGTTGTAGAAAGGCAAATCAATAATAATAATAATAATAATAATAATAATAATAATAATAATAATAATAATAATAATAATAATAATGATATTATACATTATTATTTTTATTATTATTATTATTATTATTATTATTATTATTATTATTGGTAGAAGACCCTCTTTTAGGCAAATACTGTTAAAAAGAATGGCAGAATTAAGCGAGTTTGATTTTATATATTGTTTTTTCTATTTTCCTTACAATTCGCTTCTCAGTAACTGTTTCTGAGTAACTGACCAATATTCATATTGGGAATTTTCAAAAATCATAAATGCTGAAGGTAATCTTTTATTGACCTGGGACGGAATAATACCAGCACTGACGACGACCCCTGCTTGACCTGGACCTGATATCCTGTTCCAATAAAAGATTACCTTCAGCATTTATGATTTTTGAAAATTCCCAATATGAATATTGGTCAGTTACTCAGAAACAGTTACTGAGAAGCGAATTGTAAGGAAAATAGAAAAAAACATATATAAAATCAACTCGCTTAATTCTGCCATTCTTTTTAACAGTATTATTATTATTATTATTATATTATTATTATTAATTATTATTATTATTATTATTATTATTATTATTATTATTATTATTATTAATATTATTATTAAACAAGAAACCATTGAGATATAGTGAATTCATCAGATTACAGAATAAATGTATCATATGAGAAATGATAGTCGCCAAACAAGATTTAAAATCATTGTACGTCAGACTGAAATCATCGCATACATGATTACCCTGACAAGCAAAACTGATTCACCAATCAATGTATTGAATTTATCACCCAAGGGATTGATTTCATCAAAGAATTCGTTTTGTCTATCAGCTAGTTGAGTTCATTGCACAAAGAACCGAGGCCACCACGCATCAGATTGCATTCATTAAATAACTGATGGGACTGATAATAATCAACTGACTGAATTTATCTCATGATGGAATTAAATCACACAATCGACTGAATTCACCAAGCCACGTACTGAATGAATCATTTCACAAAATAAATTAAATACCAATGGACTGAATTCATATCAAGACTCAGTCTCAGATCGAAATGTATTATCACATCAATAACTGAATTCACCGCACACTCGGTTGAATTATTACCGCTACAGACTGAATTCATTACACAAAAAATGGAGTTGCGCAAATTTGACTGAATTCGTCAGATAACGCGCTATCCAGGATGAATAATCATGAATACCGAATTTGCTACACGACAGATTGACTATGGAATGCCCCTCTAGGTGGGTTTCATTCATCACACAGCAGCTGATTGAATTAATCGCATGACGGATTAATAGCACTGGTTGGCGCATTTAATTCATCACTTCCACGTGCAATGGCTTTATTTCATTACTCACCAGACTGCATCCATCACCCGAGAGATTGCATCATCATCATCATCACCACCACCACCACGCGACGGATTGAATTCGCCACCCGGCGATGGAACCGTTTCAATAAAGCCTTTCATTTACGGCCAGGCGAGAGCAGAGCTGTGACATATGGACATTGTTTATTTAGTTTGAACATTAATTGAACCGTGATAATTAATTAGACTTTCAACACTACCTTAATGGAATTCTCTGTCGTCCTTTTGCTTTTCTCTCACTCTCTTTTTGCCTTTTTTTTTTTTTTTTTTTTTTTTTTTTTAAAGTTAATCATTGAGAAAATCAGATCAGTAGATGATAGTTTGCACTCTCTTTTTATGAACGATTTTACGTTATCCTTTCCTACAAAATTTTTTATTTGCATATTGAGGAAACTGGTCCGGTGGAAATACCTACCTAGCTCTCTCTCTCTCTCTCTCTCTCTCTCTCTCTCTCTCTCTCTCTCTCTCTCTCTCTCTCTCTCTCTCTCTCTCTCTCTCTCTCTCTCTGCTATAAGAGTTTGCAGAGATGTACATATATTTTCTAATTAAATTAGGTAAATTTATAATTTTCGTGCTTAAGGAATCTGATCAGAGGAAAACTCTCTCTCTCTCTCTCTCTCTCTCTCTCTCTCTCTCTCTCTCTCTCTCTCTCTGTTATTTACTTTTTGTGGAGAGATTAATGGTGGTTAAATCATTTAAAGGACTTTCACACTAATAAGAGAGAGAGAGAGAGAGAGAGAGAGAGAGAGAGAGAGAGAGAGAGAGAGAGAGAGAGAGTATAATGAGTTTTCTTCATTCATGTACTTCAGTTTTAATTGCCTCTAACAATGGCGTTGCGTGCAATTGAAGTTCAAATAAATGCGACATAAAGATATTATAAGCTGTAAACTCGACAGAATCATTGTTATTGGCATCAAATCTAAATAACGGGCACCAGATAATAGCTAATTATTTATAGAAGCATTATTTCAGATGACCTAATACTGCACAAAAATCCTGGGGATAAGATGTGGGGTCAATTAACCTTAGATTTTGCTCAAGTTTCTTGGTAAAGCCCTGAACTACTTCGGCCGTTAAGTTCTGCCAACCCAACAAACAACTCTTTATCTAGGCAACCCAACACAAATATTTGGAGACAGCTTTTTTTTAATTCTTTTTTAAATTTTAATAATTTAAATATATATGTAGGCATATTAATAAAAAAAACCCAAAACGTGTTTATTCACTCGACAAAAAATCTATGTCTGGATTTGGATGATTTCTAAACGCCAATTCACTTTTTGCTCCACAAACCACTGCTTCGCAAAACTATTTGGACATCAAACCGTATTTTTTTCAGATTCTTGTCAATGGGAAAACATAAACCCAAACAAGTAAACCAAGAAATAAAACTGAACGGAAAGAAAAATAAACCTGGAGAGGACATCATCTGCCTTTAGAATTCAGTCTGCATTAAATTTTCTTATCGGCTCTTCGTTACCTTAAACGATCACCAGCATGTCCAAATTCGCTCTGCTGACGAGTCGTAATAGCAGTTTAATATCTGAAATTAATGGGACCTCGAGTCGTTCTGAAGAAACGCAGAAAAAGTTAGGGACACTAACTGCGTCTGTTAGCTGTCAGTTGAATATGCCGCAGATTAGATATATTTCTCGTAAAGCTTTTGGGTACGGGTATCAGCTCTGATCGTAAGAGAAGCCTAAGTGATGTCGAGTCCCACTTCTCTAGACTTAAAGGAGGGCATAGACCCTTTTAATAGACGCAGTTTGTCTCCCCAAAAATCTATATTCGTCCATTCCTCTGTTCGGCAATCGTCGACGTTTGACAGATATCTTGGGACGAAGTCTCAACACGGGGAGAACAACGACAGCGCCATCACAAACAGAAACTTGGATATTATATCCCGCAGATTTAATCTCCCACATTATCGACACACTCATTACTTTCTCCTCACCAGCGCCTCTCTCAAAATTTCATTTCCTTTCGCTTGCGTGTTCTTATTCAATGAACAAAATGAAGCCAATATAGAACGAAGGAATAAAATGAAAGCAACAGAGACTTTGGGGGAAAATTTTGGGCGGCCGAGTGTTGGGTCAAAGTGAGCACCTAACTCCTCGGGTTTATAGCTGCGGTAATTGTTATTTTCGGTAGTTTGGCGAGCTAGTTTATGTGCAGTGAAAAAGTGAGGAAGAGTTTCAATGGGGGAATCACTAAGATTTTCTCGCTCTCCCTGCCTCTCTCTTTCTCTCTTACACCCATGCACACG
Source organism: Macrobrachium nipponense (assembly GCF_015104395.2). NCBI lineage: Eukaryota > Metazoa > Arthropoda > Malacostraca > Decapoda > Palaemonidae > Macrobrachium > Macrobrachium nipponense. Next base: position 77,357,664 of record NC_087203.1, on the reverse strand, counting down.
CGCGCGCGCCACATACGCACACCCACACAAAGACACACGCAGACATGTTCATATATAAATGGAATATATCTTTAAATTCTTGTTTCTTCTAGTTCTCTCTTCTCTGAATAAAAAAAATAGTTATCGATTATTCAGTAATAAAGACATTGACATTCACTTAATGGTAGGGCAACTGTCAAGTTAGTTTCCATTATTAACCGATATTTGTTTGGCAGTCTTATGTTCATACGAGAGAGCAGAAAAAAAGTATCAGCACGAAAAAAAAAAAAAAAAAAAAAAAAAAAAACAAAAAAAAAAAAAAAAAACATTAGGATTTTTCCCCCACGACATTGTCGAAAGTATCGGTGGGAACTTGTGATGTTTGAGTTCATCGATTGGGATAGGGAGAACCTGTTGCAAAATGTCCTGCAACATGAATGCGTGCCTTTTGCTGGCTGAGTTGCACAAGCTATTCGGTCCTTTTTTTTTTGTGGGAACAGCACCTGTGTGATTTTTCGGTTGGCGCTTTTTACATACATTCAGAGCCACAATTTTCTCTTATAGGCGTATATAAAATTCGTGGCAATGGATTCGTGTGTTTTTCGATCATTTAAATAGAATAAATGTGTAATTTTCTTATTTAAAATATATCTATTTTATAAATGCCCTTATTTAGTGATTTAGTAGTGATCAACTGTCATAGAATGCAATGAAAAATGTAATGTTCAAGTAAGTGAAATAAAGCGTGACATGTCCGTAGAGTTTATCAGCGTTTAAATGTCTCTATTCAAACTATGTAACGCTGGATACACGTATAACCCTCAAGGTAGCTATGACAGAAAATGGGATATTTTTTTCATCAATTCTAAGTGGAAGAATATCATTGGAAAATATTTATTTGTTTCATCTTATTACATTAGAATGGATATTTTCACTAATTCCGTATTGTGTTAAAATAATATTGGAAGTATAATTTATTCTTAAAATTCAGCGCTATAAAAACTGATTTTTTTACCAGTTCAAGAATACTGAGAATACAATTTATTTGTGAAAGCTGTTACCAAGGAAATACTATTAATTTATCACTAATTACATTTAATTTGGCATGGTACCACACACACACACTACCTTATCTGCTAAATATAATTAATTATAAAATCATGGATATTTGAAGAAAACCAGAAAAAAAATAAAACATACGCTCTGGATCATTTCAACTTGGGCTGTTTATCCTTCAATAATCAAGTTGGCTCATAAAACTGAATCCTATTACGATGATGTATACGTGCAAGCCTACAAAGTTCGGTTCTCGTAATATTTCGGAGCTTAATCTCTGTAACTCTAATGTCAAAATGCGATATTTAAAAATATGAGCTAAAATACTGACATTTCCCCTTTATTATTTCTATATAACGCGATAATATTGCTACTAAACTATCTATAGTGACTTATAAAATCAACAATAGCGATGGTTTTACCTCTGCATTTTGATTCACATATTTTTCAATCGGAAAGAATATCGTTTGGCAAGTACCCATTGTTCTTGAACCTGACTCTATTTTTCTGCTTTTTACACCTCACCAATTTATTGAATTCTTGCCTAGGCTGAATCCTTTCCTACATGTGAGATTAAATTGGTTTTAAACAATAAATGCAATTTTCCTCTTTCCTCCCCCCTTTTCTTTTCAATTTATTACTCTATTTTTCATCCCTGCATTCAATTAATTTCTTTGCCACAGGAAGGCCCCTGCTACAGGTAAGATTAAATTGGTTTTAAACAATATAAGTAATTCCTCTCCACTCTCCAATTCTTTATATTAATTACGGTCACAGAAAGAATTCTCTCTCTCTCTCTCTCTCTCTCTCTCTCTCTCTCTCTCTCTCTCTCTCTCTCTAATTCTTTATATTCATTACGGTCATAGGAAGAATTCTCTCTCTCTCTCTCTCTCTCTCTCTCTAATACTTATTTATTCCAACAAGGGTTATAGAAAGAACTCTCTCTCTCTCTCTCTCTCTCTCTCTCTCTCTCTCTCGAATAAAGCATTTTGAGTGACGTCGGCTGCCCACTCTTAGAGTGGTGTCCGTGAACAGAGATTGCAAAAGCGACACGTTATAACCTATTTCCATTCTCCATTTTCCTCTACATTTTTCCTAGATTCTCTCTCTCTCTCTCTCTCTCTCTCTCTCTCTATCCGATGAAATGGTGATATACGATCCCCAGTGTTCAGGTGTTCCTCCTTTCTTTCAGTTCCAATGATTTTATCATTTTTATTTCTATTCGAGGTATCTCATGGGAATCATGTATTTCAGCAAGACTCCCAGAGAGAGAGAGAGAGAGAGAGAGAGAGAGAGAGAGAGAGAGAGAGAGAGAGATGTATGCATCCTTAAGTCTGACTAAAATAAGAGGAGAGATCGACTAAAGAAAAAAAAGTCTGAGAAAAACCAGGAGAGAGAGAGAGAGAGAGAGAGAGAGAGAGAGAGAGAGAGAGAGAGAGAGAGAGAGAGAGCACTGCATAGGAACAGATAAATTTGTGGACAGTCGATGAAACAAAACCGATCTCAAGAACAAAGGCCTCCCTCCATTCTGGACGCCACAATTGCTAAAGGGAAGCCTTTCTCTACGAGAGTCGGAGCGACACACACACATATACTTTATTCAAGCAGATAGACTTGTCAGCTTGCGTCTATTCATACTGTGAAGGCTAAAAAGAGCGAAGGAGGAGTGCGTCTTTTCATGGCCATTTTCTCTCTCTCTCTCTCTCTCTCTCTCTCTCTCTCTCTCTCTCTCTCATACCTGCATGCACACAAATAGGCCATGCATGTTTTCTCCATATTTATTCAATTACTAGAATTCCATTCTTTAATAATCATCGTGAGAGCTAATTCAGGACAATGTATGAATAGATATACATATTGTATAAATACAAACACAAACATTTATATATATATATATATATATATATATATATATATATATATAGATAGTATATATTATTAACATGTGTGTATGTCTTTTAGTCTTCATAGTCCTACTATAACGAATGAAGTCAGCTCTGACGGTCCCTTCTGGACGGAAATGGAACATCCTCAGCAATATTTAAAGAATACACTTGATAATTGCAGCGGAGAGTCAAGTTTAATTAAAGGAATTCCCCGCCGGTTTCTAATTACTCTGCTAATGATTTTCTCATTGGCTGTGTATTGCGGGAAATGGTTCCGGGGGAAAACTCCTATTTGAGCCTCTTGAAGGGAAAAGAAAACGTAGGGTGAATCCGATACGTCTAAAATTGACTGCGTCTGTAAAGGCGAAAATCTCCGGCAATCTTATTGTGTCATAGTCCATTCTGTAAGAGTACTTCGATGACCAAGTTGAAAAAAAAAATAAAGCGAAATGGACGATACTTTTTGAAAAGTTATTTCTAAGAGAAGGGCCGGAAAGAGGTTTGAGAGAGATATTCCACAAAGTTATTATAACAAACATAGATTTATTGTGTTAATAATCAACACAAAAATATATGCTAAATTTCGAAATAATTTCATAAATTGTCTTACTGCTAATAATTAGAACTTAAGTAACGCCACTACAGATCAATGATCTGGCATTTTAAAAGGATTCAGCATCCTTGTTTTAGGATTCAAGTGACGATTTTTCTTCCTAATTTATTTCCCTGTCATTGATTCATTTCTTTAGTACCTATATTTCAGGTTCATTCAAAATTCTTCGAATACATACCCAACGAACAATCGATAAAGTGAACAGAATTTCACAAGGGAGACATAATATAAGTGTTGTATGATCCTCAGTGAGAGAGAGAGAGAGAAGAGAGAGAGAGAGAGAGAAATTTTCATAAACAAAATTCAAATATAATCTTCTGACATTATCTTATACCTTCAGTTTTCTATTGTCTTAACTGTGGCGCGTGTGCGTGTGAGAGAAAAATTAAACATCATTCATGATGAAAAATGTTATTACCCTCTATCCTCTATAGTTGTAACTGTGTGTGTGTGTGTGTGTGTGTGTGTGTGTGAGAGAGAGAGAGAGAGAGAGAGAGAGAGAGAGAGAGGAGAGATGACAGTAACCTTCAACCCATTCTCTCCTACCATGGACAATAAAACTCAATCCATCCTCTATCTGTTTCCATGTCGCCAATTACCAGCCACTTCCCAAACCTCCCTGCCCCTCTGACCTGATAGATGAAAAAGGGCCTGATATTGCTGGCAAATTTAACTCAGGACGACTTCAGTTACCTTCTGCAGTTATCAAGGGAAGCTTTTCCAATGGAAAAGAAGACAAATTCCAATGAAAACCTACAGACTGTTTGTTATTATCATTATCAATGGAAACCTGCAGAATCTTTATTATTATTATTATTATTATTATTATTATTATTATTATTATTATTATTATTATTATTATTATAAAAACGTGCTAGAACAATAAACTGGATAAGGCTTCCCCTGGTTAATATGTCGATGCATCAAAAAGAAAGGTTTAGCAAAGATATCGAAAAATATATCTAATACAAATTATAAATAAAAAACGGTTAAAATAGGGGTAAATATTTGCTTTCACATTTTTTTTTTCCATTTCAGTGTATTTACCTCTCCGTCGCACACCCACAATTTATTCTCTGTTTATATTTTCAATTTTAAGAAATGCTGAAGGAAATGCGATGATTGACAGCTAAGCTTCAAAACAAAGAGAATATTCTTTTTTACTTCAAATTTAGTAAGCAATAAAACATGTACGTCATTTTAAACTGAGCAAAATCTCAATCAGTAGACAGCATGTGTGTATGAGCTGAGAGAGAGAGAGAGAGAGAGAGAGAGAGAGAGAGAGAGAGATGCACAGGATTGATTATGTATATTTACATACAGACAGATGCTTCCCCATCAGATTATGTATAAATGTATGTATGCATCATATGAAATGAAGTAATTCATAACGCGTCTACCTACATGACAAACGAAAATCAAGGCAGGTAGAACAGGCAATCAAGCACTAAAGCAAAACTGGGAAAAAATGGGTTAACATTCTGCAACTCAAACCATGCTAAGGATAAATTGGGTTTCTCACGAGGACCTCTGTGGCATCCTTTAATCATTTCATAAAAGAAGATTACCTATCTGGCAATTTACTACAGCATCTAGTCGCTAATATTTATGTTAAAAAAAATATCGACGTTTTTGAAGACATGGGATCAAAACTGAAACAATGATCTGCAAGTTGATTTCATCTCAGATTTAATAATAATATTACCTCTGTTTAAAAATGATACTGACGATGATATTCAGTTTACAGAAGAGTGGTAAGAACTACGTCATCCATTGACTCGGGCTTTGAAAGACGACGAGAAAGACCTGCTCGTCTGACAAACCATTCAAAAGACGCCAGTAAAACTGCTCTTATAAAAGAAGCCATAGAGGTCATCAAACACCACTTTAGATAAGAGAAGGGGATTCGTGGCCAAGATAGTAAGAGAATAAAGCTAAAGAAGATAAAGAGCTATATGGGCATTTCCTACAGAATTCTAGCTACTTGTTTTTGTTAATAATAACAAGGAGATATTATATAATTTTCTACTAACTTTGAACGTGAATTATCAAGTAAATCAAAGGATTCACTAAGTAGTTAATGGATTTTTCGAAATTGTTATTAAAGTAGGTAATTAACTATAATCACTTTTTAAGCAGTGTAAATCAAATGCACTAGACCGTGCCTAAAGTATGAATGACTGAATGCATATATGTAAATATACATATCTATATATGTATATGTATATATATATATATATATATATATATATATATCATATATATAAAAATATATATATATATGTATACAAATATTACATATACACATACATATACATATATGAATAATTATCACATCACTGTGATTTATATAGATAATTCGAGCTACAAATGTCCTTTAATATCTAATTCGCTCTACCTCGGAATTGATATATTTTCATATATGTAAACAGAAGAGGAATTTTTTAGTTGATAATAATTTCGTCCTCTAGTGGGATCGAACCACCGTCCAGCGGACAGGGACGAAATCAAGACGACAGTGACGTTATCCCACGAGAGGACGAAATTATTATCAACTAAAAAATTCCCTTTCGGTTTACATATATGAAAATATATCAATTCCGAGGTAGAGTGAATTAGATATCAAAGGACATTTGAAGCTCGAATTATATATACATATATATGTACACACATCTATACTAGGTTTTTTTCCATCTGTCCACCCGCCTGTGGTGTTTGCGTAAGGTAACACTGCGTCTCGGGCTTTAGATAGTTACATTCAGCTTACATTCAACAATAATAACAATATCCTATTTCGAATATTAACGGTGTAATTCGCATACAGTAAATTATTAAAACACTTTTCAGTTGCAAATGTACACCCAGATATCCTTTTATTTACCTAAAACTTACACATAGCGTAACTATCTAAAGCCCGGGACGCAGTGTTACCATACGCAAACACCACAGGCGGGTGGACAGATGAAAAAAAAAAACCGAGTATAGACTTCAACTTATATAAGCTATGAGTTTGAGATAACCCACCTCCATTCGAGGGCTGTCGTTTCTTGTAGAGGAGGCAGCAAGAGCAGTGAAAACACGACACCACAACTACGACGATGACGGCAACGGCAACTCCGAAGACCACTCCCAGGATCAGAGGCAACCTAGAAAGAAATTTCGATTTTCAGTTCTTGTCCTCAGTTGTTCTTTAGTTTTACCTGTGTTGGAGATTTTTGTACATATCAATGACATAGCATTTGATCAAGTTATGATATGGATTTCTTGGGAAAGAGAATCATTATATTGATAATAATCTCTTGATAGAAATTAAGGATTTGTGAATCCAAAAGGCAGAACTTTAACAGTTTACAAATTTACTTAATACAATCACCCAATCACAGTTTATCGTAACGTTGAGCGGAATTGCTTAACAGATACTTGTCAACGACAGTCCCAAACGGCTGTGATCATCGATACGGGACTATTAACAATATATAATAGGTTCGGGAGGTCGAAACTGTGTCCGTCCACCCTACTTAAAAGGAAAAAAAAAGGTGGGGCGCTTAAAATTTGCTGGCAAAATCTTAAAGTTAAATTCTATTACTGATAGGACAATGGTGGGTAACACAACTCCAGTACTGGTGTATCAGTCTCAGATTTTAAGGGATTAAAATAAGAGACAACTGCGACTTATGTATCTAAGTGAAGTTCAAGTACTAGGCTCGTAAAGTTCATTCACTGACTGGTTATGAAATGGAACAAAAATATTGCATGGAAAATCCTGTTCTAGTGTCTACGAGAGAGAGAGAGAGAGAGAGAGAGAGAGAGAGAATATCCTGCCTGTTGACACACACACACACACACACACACAATCAAATCATCACATAACCTCCGTTGAACATTTGTAGAGGTTATGTCAGCTTATACATAATTTAGCTGTTCATTCATGCGTTCGTATTTGGAGCTCGGCCTGTGAAAAGGGAGAACCGATTCATTTGATTTTTTGGAAAATTATTTTGAACCAGTTTCGGTCTAGGACGGGTTTTCAGGGCCAGTAAAGCGAGCAAGAATTTACCGAAGGCATGGAGATGAAAATCATGAATCGAATCGGAACTTTTCAGACATCTTTATAAGAAACGCATAGTAGTTAAAAGTATAATCGTTAATTATAAGCTAAACTCCAGTATCTCTTAAAATTCTAATGTATAGAGAGAACAACTACTACCATAAAAGAGTGGTTTGACTTCAGCAAATATGGAATATGAATCTTTCTACAAGAAACCAATGAAACGGAAGTTCTACGAATCTGAAAAATAAGCCATTCAGATGTTTTAACCCTGTACAGCAAAAAGGGAAAAAATGTAGATACTGTCTGCAGGAAAAAAAGTAGTATGAACCACGATAGCATCATATTTTCTCTTTTTCAAATACTACTTTTGCAGATCGACTCACCATTAACTACTCTAATCTGCCAGGTGCAACCGAGTGGCTGATTGTATGATTGGCCGTAGTCTGTACAATACCCAGTTTTAACTCAAGCTCACGAAAACCTAACACACACACACACACACACACATATATATATATATATATATATATATATATTATTTATTATATATACTATATTATATATAATTTAGCCAGTACGCTTTTTTAGTTATCAGATACCTAACTCATTAGTCAGGGTAACAGACACACAATGGCATTTACAAGGATGTGTGAATCAAATGGCTTCACCAGTGATTCGACTCGAGTTCTCTCACTTGTGAGGCAAATACCAAGAAAAGATGCCTGTGAGATTCTCTCTCTCTCTCTCTCTCTCTCTCTCTCTCTCTCTCTCTCTCATATATTAAAAACACACACACACATATATATAATTTATATGTTCAGGTTGTGCGCATGCGTCTACGTATGGACAAACAATCCATATGCCACAAGTCAATCGGACCGATTGCGTAAATATTAATGCGTTTATAAATAAACACATGTTGTGAATTCTTAAGCCCGTACCTTCAAAGTTCGTTTCAGCGAATGGAAACTCACTCGAGGTAACTGTAGTTTCCATCTTGTTTTATCAAGTCTCAAGATGAAGCAATGAAAGGGGGGAGGGGGGGGGGGGGAGTGTGGAAATAACCAAATAACCCAAAGAGTACATCTTCTAATCTCCACACGAAGTGAGATTCAGGGAAACCTATTCAACGGCTCTCTTTTCCCCCTATCGTTTCATCCTTTGTGAACAACAAATATTTCCGACGGTGTTGTTATGAAAAGAAAAAAAAAGAAGCAGTAGTAGTGAGAGAAGTGGCCTGTTCCCTCCTCTTCCTCCTCCTCCTCTTCTGCAATATAAGTTCGAAACAAACTCTTGAGAAGTTTTCAAGAGGAGACCATTCCCCGCGGAGACCCGAACTGTCAGCGCCTTTTTGGGAGTTTTTCGTCGGTATTAGAAGAGAGCTGCAGTAATGCATTTTACATTACGCTCGGCAATGCAAGAGGAGCCGATAGACAGGCATGAATGAAAATTGAACGAGTTGCCAGCTGCCTGGAGAATGGCTGCCAGACATAACTTGGAGTGGAGGAGTATTGATTACTGTTATAAAGAGAATATCTTTAAGGATGAGATAACCGAACATATTGCTACTGATGGTGCGGAAATAAACGGATCTTGGTTGGTTTGTCGGTTTGTCTTTATTTTGATATGTTACGTTCTCCTCTCAACTTTTTCCCTAATGACAATTCATTTTGTGGCTTTTCCTGTATGCACTTGGGGATAATAATAATATAATATAATAATAATAATCAATAATAATAATAATAATAATAATAATAATAATAAGTACATGGAAATAACAGTCATGTACAAATCACAAGCAAATATGCCAAAGGATTATCTAATATCTCTAAATAAGTGATGGAGCATTTCAGTAATAAACTCCTTTCTCTCAATAAAGCGACGAGACCAGACCCCCCACCCCGCACCCACCAAAAAAAAATAAAGGAAAAAATAAAAACTTTGAAATGTTCGATGATGGATCAATCTGCCCCTGGGATGGAATGTCACTGGAAATATCAGCCTGCAAAACAATTTCTCCTCGGCAAGGGTCAACTGTCAGGCAAAATTTCGGCGAAGAAACCCGCCCCCAAATCAGAAAGTTGAGAACGAAAGTAAATGGCGTCCTCTTAATTGTTCGGAGATTGCAGACGATCTCCTTTCCTCCCCTTCACCAAGAAGTGCCCACAGATATCAGAGCTTCGAGCCGTAACCATACTGACCTCACATTGAATAGAGAACAGTTATGAAGAGTGGGTATTAAAAAAAATGTACTACAAAGGTTTTTGATTTCATGTATAACAACTTGAACCATCTAAAAATGACGTTACAGCGGAGATAACCGAAGATTGCAACCTTATGGTTATACTTTGAGACAACGAGACAGTGGGTCACAAAGCTCTATGTTTTAGAATTTTATTTATAGCTAGCAAAAAGAAAAAATAATAATGCAAGAATGATAATTCTATATAACGTATTTTTTACTTATGAAATAAAACTGAATGCAACTTAAAATATCGAGTTGGTTTATGAAATAAATAAACCATCTTGCTGTTGGTTGACTCATATATTATTTCCGAACTTTGATAAAGAATATGTTCCTTCGTAACTCACGAAAGCTTAAAAATATTCCTTTCTTTGGAATTCAACATCATTATTCTATTTTTTTATTCTTGAAAGTGGAAAAAATTGACTTCTTAATACTGGAGGGGTACAAATAAGCTTTCTTAGCTAAAATAAAAATAAGTATTCTTCCTGATTTCAGAAAGTTATTGGAAACTAAAAACATAAATAAATAAAAACTAAAGAAACATAAATAAAAATAAAAATAAAAACTACTGCTTTCTAATCCTCAGCCTAAAAAATTAATGAATTTTATTTTATGAAACAGACTGTCAAGCCAAGCACTGGGGCCCTTTCGGCTCTCCAGCACCCGAGAAAGTGAAATGAGGTGGACAGCAATATACCAAAGAATAAAGGAAATGACGTACAGAGTGGCTGGGCAGCAAGACTGAAGAAAGGAAGCGGCATGTTGGGGGGTGGGGGGTGGGGGTGGGGGGGGGGGGGGGGTAAAGCAAAATAATAAAAAAAAGGTTCAGCCAGAGGAGCCGAAAGGACGCTGGAAACACATTTAGTAATGTCCACGTGAGTTGCACAGACTGCAGAATCCCGTAGTGTTTTCTACTGAAATTTAATATTTTCCGATTCTTGAAAGGGAAAATTTATTACTTTCTAATCCTTGAAATCTAATATAATGATACGTTCTAATTTTTCTTAATAAAAAAAAATCCCAATTATGAAGTTACTTTGAGATCTCTGAGCTAAAAGAATGATATTTTAGTGATACTATTTTCTATTCCCTAAAAACTAGGAGAAATATTACTTCTTGATCCCAACGGCAGCCATCGGTTCCATGAATCCTGCTCCATCCATCAACATGGGCGGAAGGACCATGAAATCCTTCATTCTCTCCGCCCGGAGAGAAATTCCCTTCGAAACATTATCTTTTATCGCCGAACCATCAACTTGAAGAGGAGGAGGTCCCTCGCAAGACTTCCTTAACCATCAAAGATTATCTCTTCTCATTCTGTTCTTCCTGGACATTTTGGGGAACCATTTATGGCCCGATAAAACTAAGACAATCCTGGCCTGGCGGAGCGTATGAAAAGTATTGTTTGATGTATTCCGCATTCACGGTTTATGTACTTTTGTAAGAGTGATTACTTATGCGGAAAACATGTATCGGAAAATGTCTTTGGTACCTGAAATATGACAATAACAATGCCGACTACTTCTAATGTCATCTCAAACCAACATTATTTAATGTAATGACACATGGTATCAACATCGTAAGTGAACATCGTCCATAATAATGTAACGATGTAGTATTACCATCGTTCTCCTCATAACTTTTCATTACCGTCACCTACACAGTATCTTATAATAACCAGCATCATCCGCCTCACTAGTTGCCAACAACACCATCATAACTATCGCCATGTCAAGTAACCAAGTCATCACCATAATCTAACACCGCATCATCACCATGACTCTCCACACGAGTAACAAATATCGCAGTCATTATTAACATAACAATCATCACCATAAAATTCCACGACAACTCCGAGGAATAATCACCTCATCCGGGGCTTTGATTACCCAGGAGATATGGCACTGAATTCCATGGCCTACCAGCATCCAGTGACATAATACAGATCAACAAATATCCTACTCCCTACCTACACCCTAATTCCCCCCTGCCCCTCCCACAACTTTCAAACTTGTCCCCCCTCCCGTTCGGGCAAAAGACTGTTTACCCCCTCCCCGCCGCAGAACCCCCCACCCCCTTCCCCCCCAAACTCACCCCCCCCACCCCCACCCCCCTGGTGTTACCTTTTCTTCGTATGAGGATTAACTGAGCAATACATCTTCTGTCTATCCTTTATCTATCTCCAATGTGAGGCAACGTAGGAGTCATTTAAAAACGTATCATGGACTATACGCTGCAGTGGCGGTGGTGTTCCGTATCACCAACTTCAAAGGTCTATGTTGCTGACTGTCTTCAATTCTGCGTAGCTTTTTTGGATTTCGCATATCATATCTTTTTTTAGTTCTCTGTAAAAGAGAACTATTGTGCTGGCTTTGTCCGCCCGTCCTCAGATTTAAAAAAGCTACTGAGGCTAGAGGGCTGCAAAATTGGTGTGTTAATCATCCACCCTCCAATCATCAAATATACCAAATTGCAACACTCTAGTCCTAGTACATTTTATCTAATTTAAGGTTCAAGTTAACCATAATCGTACATCTGGCACCGTTTTCCGAAGCCATGGGACGCACCCTCACCCTACCGCATCTGGTGAGCAACTGGAGAGCTGCTGGTCATAGTTGGTTTTATACAGTATTATGCGTTCTACAGAAAACTCGATTGCGCCGAAGCATTTTTTTCTTGTTTATGTACTTGATACAAACAGCATTGCCACATTAATGTGTTATACACCATCGCCTCAGCATTTCGTTTCTTAACTACTGTTTGCTGAATTATCTTTATAATATGAGTAACTAATATTATTTAGTTCCACTGTCTCTGTCTTACTTTGCTTGACTCTGTTTTACATGTTTTTATGTTTTACATATTATTGTCTCTATTTTTACTTTGTTTTACTTATGATCATTCGTGCCTAAGGATGCTTGCTTAATGAGTTAGGGTCTTTGTGGCTTGCCCAAGGCGAATGTGAACTAGTGCTGAATAATAATAATAATAATAATAATAATAATAATAATAATAATAATAATAATAATAGAAAAAAAAGTCGCTCTCTCTCAAAATAAAAGTTCGCTCTTTCTTCTTTAAGGTTTTGGTATACATTAGAAAGTAAAATTTCCAGTTGAGCTCAAAAAAGAAAACACAAAAATTTCAGTTACCCGAACATTTCCTAGAATGCTAAATCGAAGCAAATTTATGTGGAAGCCCGAATTGAAATCTTAAATTTTGGTTTGCATAAAAAAAATGTTCCGAACATTTCTCTTATACACTGAGAAACACCCTTTTCAGCATTGGAATTTTCCTCTAGATCCCTTTTTTTCCTCATTCTAACAACTTCCTCCTTTTTGCCTGTTTTCTCTTCCATGCAGTTTCCTTTAGGATTAACTCCAACCATTTTCTCTTCTTTTCCCTTTTTGTTAGGGGTGGAGGAGGGGTCGCTTGGCTAGAAAAGGGCATTGTATTCTTCTTCCAATCCGCCAGTCGCTGAGAGATGATAGTTGTCTTTGAAAAATATTATCACGAGTATTATTTTTTTTCTGCAGCCTTATGTCTGTTTCCTATCTATGCCATCTGTTTCATAGCAGATGGCTGTACAGATGATTGATTTTAGACATTTCCACATGAATGGCAAGCCAAAAGCCGTAAATTAATAACTGCACGGCCATTTTATTAGTCTTTTTATACATAACATGTTCTGCGTGTTGCTATGCAGTGTGCCACACCCACTTCTTCTATAGGCTACATTCCATTAGCTGCTGAGCAAGTTTTTCATTCATGGTCTAGAAGTTCTTCAAGCAGTATCCAAGCACATTGGTCGGTCCTGGGGTTTTCCAGCTCGGCACATTTCATAAATGACTGCTTGGTTTCCTGGTCATGATGCTAATCTCTTATTTAACTCTGTTCTTCATTCTTTAGATTCTGTGTCCATTTGGCCTCCTTTTTACTGGATACTGTCTAGGTAGAGATGTTTTAGCAGAACCTCTCTGTGGGCTCGGCCTCTGCAGTTGCATTTC
>NC_087203.1:77321324-77338824 GCF_015104395.2 Macrobrachium nipponense | reverse complement strand
AGGCTGAAAGTTCAGGTGAACTTCTGAGACAAGGTTTTTTTTTTTTCTTTCTTTTTTTTTTTTTTTTTTTTAGTGTATGCTCCTATGTCCAGCACATTACTTGTCACATCGTCTTCACCAGAACGGATGGACCACTTCAACTATACCTAGCAAAAAGTATCCTAGGCTCTCATCTTCAAACCAAATTACACGTACAGATTGCCTCTGGGCAAGGGTCTGTGCTAGCAGACCAGCGTAATCTAAAACCACCAACCAATTCTCTTAAAAAAAAAAAACTTCTTTACTTCCGCACTGGCAGCCAGTCACTTTTTTACGGAGGCCATTAAACTGAAAATCCTTCTTCACATCTATCATTCTACTAAAATGCACAGAAGAAAAGAGATTCAAGTTTACGGTACATTTTGCAAATTCTTTCTCCTGTCTTTTTCTTCCTTTCTCTTTCTTCCCCTCTCCTTCCTTTCTTTTATATTGGAGCCACTAAATATTCATCATTCATTCCTTGTGGCCTCAAAGCTCTTACAGAACTATGCCATAAACTTTTCAACATCGTCCATTGTTCGAATTCCCGGGATATTTTGCAATGTTTTTGGGAGGATAATATTTCTCATGCTTTAGCTCTCTCTCTCTCTCTCTCGCTTCTCTCTCATTCTGTCATCTATCCCTATTCTATCTATGTATCTATTACATGCGTGTATACACCTACATACATACATATAATATATATAATATAACTATATATATGATAATAGATATTATATACATATATATATATATATATTAATATATATATATATATATATATATATATAGTATATGTATTATATATATTCAAATGAGAGGCCAAGGCGTTACAAATTGACCTGCACAGGTCAACTGGTAATACCCTGGCCTCTCGTTTGAAAGACTGGGATCCATTCCAATGTGAGTCAGAATTTTTTTTTTGTGATATATATATATATATATATATATATATATATATATATAAAACATATATATATATATATATATCTATATATATATATATATATATATATATATATATACATATGTATATATATAAATATATATATATATAATATATATATATATATAACATATATTATATATAAATATATATATATATATATATATATATATATTATATATATACGTGTATATGTGTGTGTATGTTTGTTGGTTTGTTCTTTTCTAATGCCTATCTTGTAGGTTGCTAGCTTGGAGTTGAACTGGATGTGTCTGTCTGTCTGTCTCTCAGCCTACTTCCAAATGCTTTGAGTCACCGCTACCAACACCAATATATCAGAATAATTTTTTTTCCCCTCATGGGTCGCCTCTCTCTCAGATTGCAATGTGCGACCACTGGCTCCGTTGACACTGAAATATCGATATGTGGATCAAAGGGGGAGAAGGTTCTGGGTGGGAGAGGGATTAATGGCACTCCCCCTTTGCCTCCCACACCACATTCTCAAAATAGGAGGAGGGCGGTCAAAAGAATGACCCATGACCGCCCTTCATATTACCACTCTTTGAGCCAAACCTCTTTCTCTCTCTCTCTCTCTTCTATGAATGTCCACCGCTTTCTTTGTCTTCGTTAGCCACAGCCTTTTTCGTGGTTAGCAACTGTTGTTGCCATGGCTAGCGGCCCACAATAGCCGGGTTTTTGGCCATGCGTTTTACTGCTCATGAATTAAGACATATGTCATGAAATATATAGCCTACGTTATCGTCGCTGGTCCTGGTCGTTAACAGTTACACTTATGATTTAATAGCTAGCGAGCAATAACTCTAGTCACATTGTTTTCCTACAACTGTTTTTTTACCCATTAAATCAACATTGATGCTACTTGAGCGATGGGCTGTTTGTGAGTATATTCCAGTTTTTTTTCTCATAAATAGTTATACTCGGAAAAGGCTAAGAATAGTTATAGCCCCATGAAGGTCATAAGGACAGTTGTAAAATAAAATCGTCACAGAAACATAGAACAGACTTTATTATTGTCTGGTCCGATGTTTCTGGGTCATTGCGAGTCAAAGAGAGACGTTGAGTGACTGAGTGAACCGGGTGATACCAACGACAATAATTGTTCAAAATGAGACCAGAGATCCATCGGAACGGGCAAGTGAATGAGTGATAGAGATAAATTGTTATTAAAAAGATAACTGGTGACACAGACGCTCGAAATAAGCAAGTGAAACAATAAGAAGGCAAAGGCATTGTTCACATGAGTTCAAACTGACGTAAGCACACTGCCTTCCGTCCCAAAGATTTTGGCCAATTTTGCATGTCTGCAAATGCCGGGATGTTCCTAGCGTTCTTGCAACTGGATTTTTACTAACATGTACTTCATACATTTTAAATATGTATGCATAAACAAGTATTGAGATACACAGTTACAGTATTCCTTAAGAGGTAAAGAGTTGTATATAAGTGAATGCTAACAGTAATAGTACTATTGCTAATACTATTAATAAACCTTGATTTCACCAATTCAGTCGATGAAACCAGATTATGAATTGTTCGACAAGTCGAGATTATAATATTATCTTCATGACCCTTACTCTGTTTGGGGTGGCGATAATAATATTTTTAATGAAATGTAAGATAGTCACTATCCGTATATATAAGTCGTTGGAAACACAAAACACTATGCAAAATATATAGATTTATACGAAGAAGAAGAAGAAGCAAAAAAAACCCAGAACGGTATTAACCTCGACCAGTCTGAAACCTTGCTACTATCCTCGTTTCCTCAGGTTAAGACTAGTGGTAGTACCAAGTACCAGCCTTGTCTCACTATCTAAAGACAGGTGGTACCAGCCATTTTCTGTGTGCTGCAGGTAAGTGGTATCAGCAACTAAAAAATGGGCAAAGCTGGAGACACAGAACAAATAGTATTGAATAAAAATGAGCAAATACAAATACAAGCTAATAACGTTATTATTTTGCAAGGTAAACTCTTTTAAGAACCGAATATCATTATGTGAAAACACAGAATGGCAAATACTTAACATTCGAAGATGAACTGCCAAAAGAGAAAGTATATATTACGTAAAGTAAGGACAAGACAGGTCAGACAATTGTAAGCAATGGTGGGCAGGCACCCGAATTAGCATCACAACCTCTATTAAACTTGCGGAAAGAAACTCCCCGGAGACGTACCCCTCCGGCTGCAACAGCAATGCAGCCGCTACAAGTGCAAGGTATGCAGCACAAAACAGCTTCGCAAAGTCTCAACAGCAAAGTCCCTGCCTTTGCGGAAGGATTTCTCGACGTTGCCGACCTCAGCAGGCGTCACATTTGCTACGATTTACCCGCGATACTGAATAGCGGGTTATAAAGTCCCCCCGTTACTTTCATAAGTTCTTGTTGTGGCGATGTAAATGTTGCTATTGCGCCCAGTAATATCTCTCTCTCTCTCTCTCTCTCTCTCTCTCTCTCTCTCTCTCTCTCTCCCCTTCGGACGAGGAGGTTTAATTTTGGAGATGAAAATTTCTTAATTTTTTTTACAATACCAATTTGTATTTTGAGCAAAATTTACAATGAAAAATATATTTTTAAAAATTATCACTGTATAGAGTCGACATTCATATCTGTTATACTCTACGTTAAATAAGTTTTAAGTTTCCATCATATTTACACATCATCAATGCAGAAAATGCATTCCTAATAAGAGCGTACTATTATTCATTTAGAATCTTTTTGATATCAGTATTCCTCATAAGTAGCTTTTTGTCCAATTTCCTCATATCTTCAATACATAAAGCTTTATGAGGTTAATTTTTCTACCTCTAGTATCACTGAAATTCGTGTTGCCAAATTCCTTGCCATATTTGTTTGAATGAATAGGTCAGTGGAACGGCGTCATTATTGCCCCTTTGCAGGCCGGTCCCGAATGGAACACGGAAGAGAAGCTGGAAAAAAGGAGGATGGGTCTTGGCCACGAAGGGAAAGGATAGAACTTTACCTTATTTGAAGAAAAGAGATTTTAAGAAATAAAACTACGAAAAACAATGGCAGGGAGGAAAATACATTATCACTTCAATTAAAAAAGAAAAAAAAAACATTCCCACGTCTCATCGAAAGGCTATTCAAACTATTGACAGATAATCACAAACTTACTATGATGTCTCTTAATATTATCTCTAATACATTACGTTTGCCAGTTGCTAACGGGAGATCCATCTCTCCTTAACCCTACTGTGTGCATAGTGTCACGCCTTTTCCATGGCAACCGAGTAAACGGGACAGAAACTGTCAAATCCAAATGCGGAAACGATTTTTCAAGCAACTGAGAAGCTCGCCGCTTTGGTGGACTGAAGAACATTGACGAACTAATTAAGAAAGAGGTGTCTGTTTGTCTCGAAACTGGCTGAGAAGATGATAGAATTTACACTGAAAAGATAATAGAATTTACAATCTGAAAATGCAAAATACTGAAGACAGACAACATTACATTTACGTAAATAATAAAATAAATAGTTATGATAAATTAATTAATGAATACGTGATAATGTAAAACGACATTAAAACAATATTTGATGACATTTAACCCCTGGGGCAAATGCACCCACTGCCACAAAGATTAAATCAGACAATTTCCAAAACTAGTTTTGGAATCTTCAAGGACATCAGAACATCGTTTCCAAAAAATTAAATCGAGTGAACAAGACTAAGTCGAGCAGAGAGGTTAGGTTTCTCAGAAAAGCTGAAGGTTGCAACCTGAGCTAGGTTGGGCCCACACAAGAGGGGTTTGGTATCTAAAAATTTGTCAAAAAGAAATTCAGAGGAATTTTAGAAATAAAATTTTTAAACAGATATGGGGGCACGTCAGTACATCAATTTATTGATTTACAGGATGCAGTCGAAGGCAGAATATGTCTAAAATGACATAGTTTTAGTCAATTAAGACTGGAAAATGGTTTTTGGTTTATTTTCGTACTTATTGATCAGCGTGTTAGCCTTTCCAGATCATTGAAAACTGACACAAAGAGAGAAAAACTTTGTCAATGTATCGTCCCTTTACAAAATCTAGATTTATATATTTATCCAGATCCATACCCAAATTAATCATATTAATAGCTGTCCCAAGACAAACTACACACCATCCTACAAATTCACTATAAAATACTATTTTGTAGACAATTAGACCTTCAAACAGACACGTGAGAGACTGAACATAGCTCTCTTAGAATGACCACTTTAGACATGAATGTCTCTCTCAAAGTGCTGCATGTCTGACCATCAGCCGTGAGGGCAGATTATTATAAAAAAAAAAGACAAAAAGTACTTTAATATCTGTGAAGCCTTATAAGGCAGAATGAAGGAGCTCCCAAAGCGCTGACCTCCGCTAATTCCAACCCAGATGAGCTAGATTTAGTTAGAGTTGAGAATTGTTAATCCGGTTACTGTCAGGATTGATTGATTGATTATGTCTATTAAAACTGGCGTCACAACATCTAGGTTATTGACGCCGTAACAAATGTAAATAGAAAACTAAAAATAAATAAGTTTAAACAGAATTTCTTACAAAAATATCTAAAAATATATGTATAAATCATATTTGTTCGAATTTATTATCAAATTGCACATCCAGTTGGTTTGGGAAGAGCAAAATATCGAACTAGTTATAGGGATCCGAATTTCCGGTTTGTTTTTGGGAGCAGTTTACTCTGTTAATTTTAGGGACCTATATATCTGACTGGATTTAAATGACCCGCATACACCTCTGGGGACTCACTGCATTGTGTCTAATTCTGTGCACAGGAGATCCTACTAACTGCATAGTCTGGTAGTTTTCGAGAGCCACATATCCGGTTAGTTTTAGGCAACCGTACATAATTAGATATGCTTACGGTAATGGCTTCCAACAGCACTCCATTTCAACACCAATGTTATTTTTGGCGTATATATTGTTACTAAATCTTCCGCGCAGCAAATTAGTTAGAATCACGATCCACAGTAATCTACTGAGATAAGGTATAACGCTGCATGAAACTCTCAGCCACGGCCTATGAAACTCTCAACCGCAGCCAATGAAACTTTTAGCCACGACCCGGTGGGGGCCTGTGCAGCTGACACCTATAGCGGTGCCAGACGCACGATCATGACTAAATTTAACCATAAATAAAATAAAACCTACCGAGGCTAGAGCGCTGCAATTTGGTACGTTTCATGATTGTTGGGTAGATGGTCTACATTCAAAATTGCAGCCCCATAGCCTCAGTAGTTTCTAAGAGCTGAGGGTGGACAGGCAAAAGGCCATCTCCATAGTTTTCCTTTGCAGAAAACTAAAAACTGATGTATACCTTTCATTGGCTCAAGCATAAAATCCATTCTATTTCTATTCCATCATTAATTTTTTGAGATACCCGACAGACACATAAAGGAACACCTACACTATAATAAATGCCTGACCCCCTTCGTATTTCGTGCGATAGGCAACAATAAAATGAAAACAACATATCATACATATGAATTAAAAGTATATCGTTGGAAAGTCGAAAGGACATAATGTCGAATACGACTGACGGAGGAAAAAAGAAAGTCAAAGAAAAAATCACAGTAGGATCCAAGATGAAAACAGTGGCTTGGTCTTCATAAAAAAAAAAAAAAAAAAAAAAAAAAAAACAAAAAAAAAAAAAAAGTTGGGAAATATCGCTGCCGTTCATAACAATACCTGGTTTTATTTAGTGACTCCACAAAAATAGCCCGCATTGGCCTTGACGGCATTTTGAGGCGGTAGGAGATGGAGTCAAGAAGATATGAGTATCTGGCGAAAGGACACACAGGATACTGGATGAAAGACGAAAGAAGGATACGCGGGAAAAAATGATGGCGGTAAAAGAGGATTGAGGATTATGACGCCGCTGGGCAAGAGGAGGTGGCGGGGGCGGGCGGGGGAAGGGGTGGGGGGGGGGGGGGGTCGTACGAGACCTGGCTGGTATAAGGGGAGGGGAAGCATCTAACGATATCAAAGGATCCCGCAGGATTCAGAGAGACAACGAGAGCGTAAATAAATTCAGGCCAGAAATATTCTCGCTGCAAAGAGAAAGAAAAAAAAAAAAGTGTCGGAGTGTCATCGCCACACCAAAGTATTTACACTGTCTTTCTGTCACAGAAATTTCAAAATGTGTCTAACAGATTTCAATGAATTTTCGTGGAAGGATTAACTGTTGCCTAAGGAAGAGCTGGATTTTAAATTCTGACCAGGATTCTATCTCCCTTTCTTTCTTCTTTTGTTGGGGGACGGGGCTGGATAGGGAGGGGATGTCCATTATTGACAAAATATTCCAAAAAAGTTACAAATGAATTTCAATGAAATCTTGTGTGTGTGTGTGTGTGTTAAACAGATAAGTGAGTAAATTTTATGACGTATCATAATCATGGGTTTTTGTAAAGCAGACTTAGGAGGGGACTGTTAAAGACTTAGATGGCAACAAATATATTCCTTGGATTTCAGTGGTTTTATTTTAGAGGTGAAGGTTATCAAAATATTATTACTTGAGAATTAACATTACCAAGAGTACAGACGCGAAGAAAGTTGTTTGATGTTAAAATGAAAACTTTTTTTCTCAGGAAGATAGCATATACTGTATAATCTCTCTGGGTGTGTGTGTGTTTTTTTTTTTTTTTTTAGTTTTTTAAAAGTTTTTTTGTCTAAAATTAATGTAGGTGTTGTTGACAAATTCGAGAACGAAGAAACCAATAAGCTTTCAGTCAAACAGCATGGAAAGCATAAGCCTAAAAAAAATAAATAAATAGAAAATAAATAAATAAAAAATAAATAAATAATAATAATAGTAAAATAATATTAGGACAGCCATTGACAAAAAAGTCAAATTAAATAAGAAGAATCGTCATCGTTCATATCTGCTGTTCAGTCGTTCATTGACATTTGTCATCACATATACAATAACTTATTTGTTTTGAACAAACAAAACGATTTCGTTAGAAAATCCCTAAGCATTAGATATTACCCACACGACAGAATTCACAATTGCTTCAGCAATAAAGGGAAAGACCTTGAAGTCTGGAAATACAGTGTTTTTCTAACCCCCTTTCGCCACGGGGGTGGGGGTGAGGGTGGGGGATACTAAAAAAAGAATACTGTGTATGCATTAAGTTGATTATACTGAATTTTTTTTTTTAGAGAATACTATGCTCCATTTATCAGGGAGGGTTGGAGAAAGGAGGGACATCCATCAACAAAGCATCAGTCAAAATAAAATATGAAACGAGGTGTTCAATCAATGTTAGAAACGCCTGGAAACGGCTCATCAGAAACAACGACCCCGACTTGGGATTAAGCTGAAAAGAATTGTCATCTTGAGCCAGGATTGAGTCTCGAAAAAATTACCTATTAGTCTCGTTAAATTTCTCTCTCTCTCTCTCTCTCTCTCTCTCTCCTCTCTCTCTCTCTCTCTCTCTCTCTCTCTATATATATATATATATATATATATATATATATATATATATATATATATATATATATATATATATATATATATATATATATATATATATATATATATATATATATATATATATATATATATATATATATATATATATATATATATATATATATATATATATATATATATATATATATATATATATATATATATATATAATATATATATATATATATATATATATATATATATTATATATATATATATATATATATATATATATACACACACAATTATTCAAGACCATTCTAGAATATGCTAAAGAACACGAACCACAACACTTTCGTCTCTCAAAAATAATCAACGACTCGCTAAAGAAAACGAGCAAGGAAGAAGTCAAAAGTGTAACCGTTGTTCAATAAGAAAGTAATTAGCTCTTTTGAAGCGAGGAAGAAGAATTGGACGTCTGGCAAAAGGGAGAGAAGCAATTGCTTTTGTAATAACAAGCTTCGGAGCATCTCTCTTTGTCGCAACTAAGTCAAATTAAATGCCTTATTCAACAGCTGGTGCAGCCAGAGAGAGAGAGAGAGAGAGAGAGAGTTGGCTTATTCCTAGTAAAAGTGTCTGCTCCCTACTGATGATTATACACACACACACACATACACATAAATATACATACATACAGAAACACACACAAGAAAATGACTTTTTTTTTATAAACATGATGTTGTTTCAAAAAGCTGTTTCCCCTTTCTCCTAACAGGAAGTGTTCTTGGAGGAGAAAACAACATAATAGTCACTGCCGTATTCATACTATGACAGATGAGTCGTGGGTGGAGCCCGTGCAGAAAACTTCCAAAAGATGATCCGCTTCATATAACTACACAGAAGCTCATTGTTAGCATATCGACCGTCTCCTTCACAGAATACGCCGTTAACCTTTAACTTGTACACATCCACACATACATACATACACACACACACACATATATATATATATATATATATATATATATATATATGTATGTATACAAAAAACATATATATATAATATATATATGTGTGTATATATATGCCACACACAGTGTAATATATATATATATATATATATATATATATATATATATATATATATAATACATATATAGATATATGATATGTATGTATGTATACTATTAGGTTGGGTCATATAGGACGCCGAAGATTCACCAGGAATAAAACAGGTAACAGCCAGCGAAACATTCAATTTGTTTATTTAGCCAAATTTTCGAGACTGCATGTCTCATCATCAGGACTGGAAGAATACCAAGCATAAAAATTGGGAATTGACTGTTAAAAAAAAATTTACAATTGTTTAAAACATGGAACTTACAAAGACAAAACATTTGATAAAATGTAAAAGCTGGAAATTTAAATTATTAAAAAAAAAAAACACTAAGAACGTTTAGTACCTAACATTTTTCAGGACAACTTCTGTAAGAGGTCTGGCTGTTTAGGGATGGAACAAGCTCCTTGATAGTTTAAGATTCCAGGATGGAGAGAAAATAGTCATTGGGTCCTCGGCAATAATACCAAAGTCTTAACACAGAAATGATGTCATAAATTTTTTTTACAGTGAACTCTTATATAAGGAAATCTTTTTGTTTTTTACCTGATCTCATTTTTGGTAACTGACTCCAAGATGAGACTCAAACTTTGAGCAGTCTCTTGGTGGCTCCGATGTATTTCCCAGCTTTACATTTTGGGCAAGTGAAACCGTAAACCACCACAGAGCGCATCAAAGCGGGAAGCTTATCCTTATTGGTAGAATAATGACCGGATGGTCTTGGGAGTTTTTTATCATAATCTAATATCCAGAGCTGGAAATGTATTGTGAATTGACCTTAGAAACATTTGCTTGAATGGAGGCATACATTAACAATTTTCGGACATTAGTAGGACAGGCGGGGTTGCAATCTATTATTAAAAAAAATATTTAACTATTTAGTGAATAAAAAAGAAAATATTTAACTATTTAGTGAATAAAAGGGGAGGATGATAATTGTTTTTGAAAAGCTAAACTAGGAACTGAATTTCATCGTGAAAGGTATGCCAGGTAGAAGCTGAAACATAGCCACGATGTAACAGTGTGGTGATGCTATTTAATTTAAACCCAAAAGAGCAACTGCCGTTAAAGTTCGTACCTTGACCTGTAACTATCTTTTTTTTTTAACACTTGTATTAAAACCCTGAACAGTTCGAGTAATTCCAACATTTAACAAGGAAAAAATGCCCCGAAGTTTCTTTGGCGCAATCGAGTTTTCTGTACAGCGTATAATGCTGTATAAAACCAACAGCTATGACTGATAGCGTTTCAGTCGCTCACCAGATACGGTAGAGTGAGGGTGCTCCCCATGCCTCCTGAAAGTGCTGCCAGATACTGAGGTTAAAGGGTTACAATTTGGTATGTTTGATGATTGGAGGGTGGATGGTCAAAATAAGAATTTGCATCCCTCTAGCCTCAGTAGTTTTTTAGATCTGAGGGCGGACAGACAAAGCCGGCATAATAGTTTTCTTTTACAGACAACTAAAAATGGAAGTTTGTTGTTCGTGTTTGTGTGTGTGTGTGTTAATATATATATATATATTATATATATATATATATAAGGAGAGGGAAATACAATTTCATATTCTTCTTCGTGGTCAAGCGGGTCAATGCGACCTCGATCTGATATACTGAACGCGGATTCGAATCCTGATGTGAGCGTCAGATTATTAAGCATTTTAGCAAATAGTGTATCGGTTGAATATCTTGCACCCGACATCTTGAAGGCTTCCCAGGTCCTTATATCACTGCGCCATGTAAGCAGGTTGGGTATACTCAAACACGAGCAATATGCAATAGCTGTATTTTCACACAGTTCAATACATGATGAGCAGCAGTGCACGTGACAATGTTGAGGCTACGCTTACTCCAGCGAGACTGCCCCAGACTCAATTTCTCCCGCCTTAAACACATTTTGGCGGGAATACAAGTAACTTTCATATGCATTATATGGAAACATCCTACAGTATCCAAAAAGTGTGAAGAAGTCGAGCGGCTAAGAGGGCATTCTGATTATTGAAATCACACACACACACACACCATATATACATACATACATACACACATCGCATGTAAAGATTTACAGAATTCATATAACATTTTTCACCTATTTCGAAAGAGTTAACATTAATATTGAACATCCCTTACTTTAGGGAGTAACAAGAATATGTTATGATTCTTACCTTGTGAATATTCTAACAAAAAATCTGAATTAGGTGTCTAAGATATTTAAAGTTTCTTTCCAGCAACTTCTAAAGGTCCTGTAATAACAACCTATTTTTTTTAACGTTCCTTAAAATGGTAGATGACATCAAAAGTGTTTTGTAATGGACAATATACATCTATTTTCAATAGGTTTCCTTCACAAACACACACATACAAATGCACAGGGAATACCGCTCAAAAACAATTACCCAAAAGGATTGTGTGTTTGCGTTCGAGCAACAGTGAACACAATATTCTCGCTTGTTGAATTACATCCGGGACGTTTATTGCAGCATCGCCCAAGATGCCTTCTTGGCCATATCCCCCCCTCACACCGCCCCCCCCCCCCCCATCTCCTTCCCCCTTCTAACACCAACACACACCTCTCCTGGCCCAGCTACTGGGGCTGACTGGAATACATTAAGTCGAGGAGTTACAAAGAATGAGATCAAGGCTTACCAAAATGGAATATGAAATGATACCAAGAAACATTTAGGGAGGCCCTCCTCTATTTTTTTGGAGAGAGAGAGAGAGAGAGAGAGAGAGAGAGAGAGAGAGAGAGAGAAGAGAATTATTACTAGAACAATATGGTTTAACTGCATATTTTTTTGCAATTATCGACTAATCACTCCTCTTTTGGGGTAATTCGTACTTGTATTCGACGGCCTGCTGGGTCTTACAAGACTGCTGGGTCCTACAAGTTAAACTGTATTAATTTTTTTTTTTCATTTACATCTGTGTAAAATAATGAGATCTGCGTCAATGAGTAGGGTCTGTGTAAATAAATGTGTCTGTGTAAATGAATTGGATCTGATGTTACTGTTCTTGTATAAAGCTATTTATACAAGAACAATAACATCAACATTAAAATGTTATATACATTCTTTACGAGTCACTTTCCCAGAATATATTTAGGACGAAGTTATTTTATCACATTCTTGCATGCGTAAACAATGATAGATTCCTACATAACACACACACAAACATATATGTATATATAAAAGTATATATATGCTCCAATAATATAAGTTTCCTTGCGCAGTATGCAAGACACACAAATAGAGAGAGAGAGAGAGAGAGAGAGAGAGAGAGAGAGAGAGAGAGAGAGACTTGTACCACACCATCCACCTTTCACTGTTCTCGTTCTTACTTTGGATCAATACGAGTTAGAGTAAATGAAATCTATGTACTTGAGTTTTCGAGTTTTCAATAAATTCATTTCATTACTTGCAATAATATTAATATAATTCCAGTGTCACTTTCCCTAGAATACTCGTTTCGATTTGCATACAATACATACACATACAGATAAATATAAATATATACATATATATTATATATATATATCTATATATAATATATATATATATATATATATATATATATATATATATATATATATATATATATATATATATATTACACATACACACACACACATATATATATATTATATATATATAATATATATATATATATATATATCATAATATATATACATCTATATATATATATATCATATATAAAACAAAAAAAAATATATATATATATAATATATATATATATATATATATTACTTATATATATATATATAATATATATTATATATATAATATATAAAATATATATCATATATATATATATATATATATATATATATATATATATATATAACATATATATTATATCTACATTATATATATATATATATATATTTATATATATATACATCATATATTTTATATATATATATATATATTATATAATCTGCATTCAATGGATATGTAGATAGACAGAGATACAGCTTAGACGCGGAGCTGCATGTAATTGTTTTATCCAATCTGGTCCAACTTAAAGTTTGCCTTTCCAAGCAGGCAATAAAGAGGGCAGGAAGCGTGACGCAGGAATACAGGGGAAAGCGAGCAAAGGCATTACATCGAACCGCACCAGTGTAGTGTTAATAGTGCTTTTGGGGGATGTTATCCAAGACCTGAAATTTGGCACGCGAGAGTGAGATATAACAATAAACATTAACTCCTGCATGACAGTGGATACTATGTAGAGAGAGAGAGAGAGAGAGAGAGAGAGAGAGAGAGAGAGAGAGAGAGAGAGAGAGATAAATAATATGGGCAATTGCTACCAAGGTATGATTATGGGCCAAACTGCAATCCTACCTAATTACTAGGATCTCCCCACTCTACCGTCCAATTACGACTGCAAAATGTACCGTAATTTATTTTCTAATTACAAAGATATAATGACAACCATGAATTAGAGAGCTTGTGCATTTACATTCATCTGAACATTGCTTACAAATAGATGCTTTCTCTTTCATAGAGAGGTGAACAATTCAAGCTTAGGATATCTGTTGCATTTTGTATTTAGTTTTGTGATTACTCTTTTCACTCGTAATTAGGGGTGTTGTGGTAGCTTGTCTTTTTTTTGTGCTGCTTCTTCGGCTATTGAGGCTCATGGCTCCATTACCATAGATGATACTTCATCTTTAACAAAGATAGTGCTTCTTTGGCACTAATAACAACTGACTTTCATTTGGGTTGGATAATCAATATTTTTTTTTTCTAGCATCAGTAGTCACAGAAATTCCGAGTTTTTATTTCAAGTATAATTAGCATATTCTCAATATCAGAACTCTTTAAAAGTATTTTCCTTAAACATCGGATCTCTCCAATTCGATAAGAGTTTCCTACAGTTCGTTTTTAGCATTATTCTATAACCTAAAATAATGCGGCTATTTTCTTACAGAAAAAACAAGATTGACAATAATAAGACACACAAGTGCTTTTTTTTTTTTTTTTTTATTTTTTTTTTTTTTTTTTTAACTTACGGGTGACTGAATGACTGTTTCAGAAAACGAATGATTGGATGATTTTTTCCAGCGAGTGATAATGATCCCTGACGCGTAAGAGGTACTTTGCTGCATTTACAAGAAAGGAGAGAGAGAGAGAGAGAGAGAGAGAGAGAGAGAGAAAGCTACTGAACAAAAAAAACTAAAAAAATTATGTAAACATTATATATATAAATACTTATATATATATAAATATATTATATATATAAATATATATATATATTATATATATATATATATAAATATATATAGATATATATATATATATGAGAGAGAGAGAGAGCGCAGCAGGCTAAACAGACCACAACTGTAAAGAACCAGGTGCTTTTACTGTTTTTCGCAGCCTAGAATCACCTCAAGCACAGAAAGATCGGAAACAAAAGTAAACATTACAAGGAAAGCAAGAGGAAAGGAAAAGGTTGTCGGTGATTTCAGCAAGCAGGAGTTCTAAAAGATTCTTGACGGATGGACACAGCTGAAATGAGAGGAAAAATAATGAGGAAGGCGACAGTAAAATACGTTATGTCCTTTGTACCTTTCTTTATATTAGCAAACATATATATACAGAAATCATACATACATCGAGCTACAAATGTCCTTTAATATCTAATTCACCCTACCTCGGAATTAATATATTTTCATATATGTTTAATCATGTATGAAAATTCTTAAAGTAACTAAGTCTACGGGCATAGCTAGCCTCTTTCACGGGCAGAAGCAGCTCCGTTTCATGTAATCCCTACTCATCCCCCACTCCGAAGGGGTAGGATGAAACCCCATTATAATAAACCATCTTATGGGTCCTCACTATAACCCTGCCAAGATTCTTGCCCATCGGACCAGTCGTTTAGCCGTGATTGAATGAAAGACGGACGGACAGACATTACGCCCATTATAGTAAGATTGCAGTCATTTTCGTCATTATGGGTGCGTTGGTACAGAATACAGTCAAGTAAAGTTTGCTAGGCTATGCAGATACCTGTGATACCACTCATTTCCAAGTAAGTTTTTACAAATATATATTTGTTCGTTTTATCCTCCAGAAACTTAAATAGTTTTTATTTCCGGTTGATATTTTTAAATATCTGCAGCCGATATCACTGGAACTCACCGTCACTGGCTGTTCGGCAACTGCTATGGTTACTATGTTATTCGATGACGATATTTACCATCAACTCAAATGGGAAGAAAACTTTATATAATTGTACAGTGTGTTAAGTACTATATTAATGCATTTACTGATTGCATGGTGCTATTTCTTTATTTCTATTTTTTTCAATTAAATATAAAATAGTAGTTTATAAATAAATGCACTAAACAAATGGATGATAAAGCGCGCATTCTGGTGCACATGTATAATACGAGCTACACTCTACAGAATGTATTGTATATGTACGTACTTAGTGGTTTTGTGCGTGCGTGTGTGTGTGTGTGTGTGTATGATGAGAGAGAGAGAGAGAGAGAGAGAGAGAGAGAGAGAGAGAGAGAGAGTGCAAATCACATCAGTCGAATTCTGATAAGAATTCCCACCGTTCCATCCTACGCCTGTAACCAATCAATCATTCCATCTCTTCCTTCTCCCGGAAACGTATATCAGCAGCTTCCATAACGCGGAAACTGGGAGACGAGATTTTCTTCGTTATTCCTTCCCTTGAGGAAAAAATATAATAAAAAGAAAAAATACAAAGAATCCATCTCCCTAATTTCCCACTCTGAGGTAACGTCTTCAGGTCACCGAATGTCTTGTGATTTATAAAGCTGGAACAGTTGTAATTCCGCCCTCTACCCCAACTGTCCAAGTGGAAGACGCAAGAGAAGGAGAAGGATGGAGAGTGAGAAGAAAACAAGGGTGAGGAGGATGAGGAAGGAAAGTAGGGGGGAAAGAAATTGATGGGAGGAAGACTGATTAGGATGAAAAAAGGGAAGGGACATCGAGGGTGGGGTCTTATGAGGGAATTTTTCAAAAGAGGAAAACAAGCCGTGAGTAAACCATTATATATATAATATATTATTATACTATATTATATTATATATATATATGTAATATATTTATATATATATGTATATACATTATATATACATATATATATATATATATATATAATATATATATATTATATATATATATATATATATATATAGTATCTATATATATATATATATATATATATATATATATAATATATATATAGGGCCGGTTTCCTACAACATATTAGAACACAGATACAGTGTTTAACTTTGCTATATATATGTGTGTATATATATGATATATATATATATATATATGTATATATATATATATATATATATATATATATATATATATATATACATATATATATATATATATATATTATATATGTCTTCTCATTCACGGTAGATATGTTACAGAGCCTACTGCGAGAAACGGAAGCCATAGATACGAGGATTTAATATGTAACTTCATCTCTATGTACATATATACTGTATAAATTGAAGCTTAACTGTGATGTAAGTATTTTACAGTAGACTCTCTCTCTCTCTCTCTCTCTCTCTCTCTCTCTCTCTCTCTCTCTCTCTCTCTACCTACCATCAGTGAGTGAGACCGCAAAGCAACGGAAAAAGGAACAATGAAATTACTCTCTCTACTCCTCTAGATAGAGACAAAAGAACACTGAAAAAAGCAATTTACTTCTATACAATTTACTCTGGAAAATATTTCATAAGCTATAGTAGCAAAATGAGCAATTATTCGCTCATTACAATTAATCTTAGCCTGATGAGTAAATGTGTACTCACCAGCTTCCCCGAGTCGGTAATTTCTTGTTTGTGTTGCCAGAGGTTCTAGTTGTTCAATGATCGTGCATACCGCTTCGCAGTTGCGTTCTGTCTCCGTTCTTTTACACTTTATCAGCCGCAACAATGAGCAACTTTTAAAGAATCCACTTCAC
>NC_087203.1:77306324-77316324 GCF_015104395.2 Macrobrachium nipponense | reverse complement strand
TTCCTGTGACTGGGCACCCCTCGAAAGCTTTTGCTCTTCTCTTTACCTTCTGCCTAACCACAGACAGAAAAATTACCCCAGCAATGTTATTGCCACTCGATTTCACTCTCAGTCGGTCTGTCTGTCAGCCCCTTCATTTTGTTTCCATACGATTCCCAACCGCACCCCACCCCCCGCCAACCCCCTCCTCCCTCTTAGTTTGTGTGCGCTTGTGCGAATTTTGTTCCCATACGAATCTGTATTCCTTATCTAGAGTATGATGGGTAGAAGCTCAATGCACCCAATTTTCCATTGTTTATGCTTTATCTCTAACCTCTGTCTCCACAGTTATCTTATGATGACACTGAGGTATAGTGCTCTCAAATCCCTACCAAGACCTCCTGTAACAGGCTTAGTAAGGATAAACGATCACACAAGAACATTAGATTGGCCATAGGATCCGATTAGTGAAGCCAGTCTGTGAGCGCTACCTACACCAAGATGGCGGCGATGGCTTCATCTCCCGTAATGCTTGTTAAATGGCTGTGCTCAACCTATTGTTCTTATGTGATCGCTGGTAGGGATTACGACCAAACTACGGCTGACTTTAAAAATTGCCATTACTAGCGGTCATTTCTCTCTCAGTTACGTTCATTCATTTTTAAGTTTCGAATGACCTCAAGTCTTCATAATAAACCTTGTAACTATTCGCTCGTTACTTATGATGCATCATGAGGATCCTTTTTTTGTTGTTGTAGTTATTAGTGTTGGCAGCTACGCCCAGTGGATACTTTAGGACTTTTCAATCTATATTAACAAAGTAATTTATAAGGTAATTTGTGATGTAAATTTATGCAGATGAACTATCATTTTCTATGAGGCATCCTAAGATTTTTTAATGCTCACGTTACCATGCCGTGCCTATTGAACGGTACTACTGCCACGCATTTGTAATGAGGTACCTTAAAGTACTTATATAAATTGAAGGAGGTTCCTACATTCCATGCTTATATTCCCATACTTAATATACAGTACGTGGGAGTGATTGCATATATTTAGAATGTCACAAGGAGAACAGAGACATGAAAAAATACCCTTGTTTTTCCGTCTCCCTTTATAAATGACACAATTCCTGTTTACCACCTCGGGAAAACGGAAATGAGAGAGAGAGAGAGAGAGAGAGAGAGAGAGAGAGAGAGAGAGAGAGAGAGAGAGAGAGAGAGAATATTTATGGAGTTTTTAATGGCATGCATGGAACTGGATGTCGATATGCAAGCCATCAAATGGGTGTAATATCAATTAGAATTCGACCATTTGAATTTAAATAGACTGCTGTACCATAGAGATCAAAGCCATCATCAATAACAGTACTATACACATGATAGTAGGTGAGATCAAGCCCTAACATAGTACGGTGAGGTACTTACATACACACACACATATATATATATATATATATATATATATATATATATATATATATATATATATATATATATACATATATATATATATATATATATATATATATATATATATATATATATATATATATATTATAATGGTTGTGTGTGAGAATTTATATATATTTCTGCTTTCTTTAATGCAACAGTTTACAACTTTTCATACATGGCCCGAGATGGCAATAAAAAAGTAGCCCATTGATAATAATTGATAATAAAACATACAATTACTTGGCTGAACACTATATATTCCGATACCGCATGCATGCATAACTGGTTAAACAGGAATAGTGAACGGCTACTCTCAAAATAATATAATAATAACAATCAATAATAATAATAATAATAAGTTTTATTGAAAGATATTGCTGCATCACTGCATTCAACTTGTAAATAGTCTTCTCTATTTTTCTGACAATAGCTTTCTCTCTGCTACTACAACTGGCGAGTATTGCGCCGATATTACTCATCAGGAGGAGTCAATTTCGGGATATTGCTTAATATTTTATTTATTTGTTCACAGTACATGAACAAATAAAAAATACAATTCGATCTAGTGGCCAACGTTTCTCTCGTATCATCCGAGCATGATCACGGCAGTGGATCGGAGTAGACTGTAGGTGTTGTCAAGATCTACTCAATATATAGCGGCAGGTCAGCAGGGAGTCAACCGCGAGCTGCGTTTTCATTGGCTGGTGGCGCAATGCGCTCCAGCTATTGGTTGAAAGAAGTTTTCTTCAAGACGCTTCTCGTCGTTGAAGGTTGCGCTGTTGCAGCCTAGCTGATCGTCGAGGCTGGGGCAAGACTTCCCACCGGGCGCTGTGTCACGACGGCTCGCGTTGTCATTGGCTGATGGTGCTGCTTGTCTCATCTGGTATTGCTTTGATCGGGAGTGTCGTTCGGTCTGGT
Source organism: Macrobrachium nipponense (assembly GCF_015104395.2). Lineage (NCBI taxonomy): Eukaryota > Metazoa > Arthropoda > Malacostraca > Decapoda > Palaemonidae > Macrobrachium > Macrobrachium nipponense. The sequence continues at coordinate 77,313,973 of NC_087203.1, read as the reverse complement.
ATTATTTGTGCTATTATTATGCACATAGGTCTCCTTAGGTTGGTGGGGAGGAAGAGGACTTCCTGCGTCGTATTCAATGAGGGCTTCTCTGTTTGATGAGGAGTGGCTCGAGCAGTCGCAAACGCCGTTGGTCAGGAGCCCTCCCTATTTATCTTAATATTCTTGATAATACCGTCGCGGGAGATGGCTTCCTGGTGTGCTGTCATGGTATGGTTTTAATTGCCCCTTCTTGTGCGTGGCAAGAAATCCTCTTGGACAGTTTCATAGAAGTCATACCAACGTAAGAGCCGGGACATCCACGGACGGGGCATGAGAATTGGTAGACTACATTCGACTGTTTCAAGAGGTCTCTTGCTGGGGGGGTCGGGTTTGTTTCTTCATGATAAGGTCGCGGGTACGTCGATTCTGGTAATAAATCACGAGTTCGAGTTCTTTGTCGACTTCGGTGGGGTCACATTTTCTCGATGATTTTTCTCAATGCATCTTCGTCCTCACGGTGACGTGCGTGCATTCTGGCTTTGTAAAACAGCTTGATCTTCTCATGGGGTGGGGCTGCGGTCTCTCACTCTCGCAGACCCACCCCCATGAGAAGATCAAGCTGTTTTACAAAGCCAGAATGCACGCACGTCACCGTGAGGACGAAGATGCATTGAGAAAAATCATCAGAGAAATGTGACCCCACCGAAGTCGACAAAGAACTCGAACTCGTGATTATTACCAGAATCGACGTACCCGCGACCTTATCATGAAGAACAACCCGACCCCCCCAGCAAGAGACCTCTTGAAACAGTCGAATGTAGTCTACCAATTCTCATGCCCCGTCCGTGGATGTCCCGGTGGCTCTTACGTTGGTATGACTTCTATGAAACTGTCCAAGAGGATTTCTTGCCACGCACAAGAAGGGGCAATTAAAAACCATACCATGACAGCACCACCAGGAAGCCATCTCCCGCGACGGTATTATCAAGAATATTAAGATAATAGGGAGGCTCCTGACCAACGGCGTTTGCGACTGCTCGAGGCACTCCTCATACAACAAGAGAAGCCCTCATTGAATACGACGCAGGAAGTCCTCTTCCTCCCCACCAACCTAAGGAGACCTATGTGCATAAATAATAGCACAAATAATACCAGACCGAACGACACTCCCGATCAAAGAATACCAGATGAGACAAGCAGCCCATCAGCCAATGACAACGCGAGCCGTCGTGACACAGTGCCCGGGGAAGTCTTGCCCCAGCCTCGACGATCAGCTAGGCTGCAACAGCGCAACCTTCAACGACGAGAAGCGTCTTGAAGAAACTTCTTTCAACCAATAGCTGGAGCGCATTGCGCCACCAGCCAATGAAAACGCAGCTCGCGGTAGACCCCCTGCTGACCTGCCGCTATATATTGAGTAGATCTTGACTTTCTCTTACTAACACCGTCTCTCTTGTGGAACATTGGTAGCCCCTGAGGTCTAAAAAACTCCAACAGAAGCAAGACCAAAGAGGACAAATCTTCCTACTGTCGCAATATATATTGCAAGTAGCACAGGAAAACCATAGGCTGGCGCCTTCCATAAGCCAGATTCCAAGATAACTTAAACATCCAAGCCCTTCAGGCAACATATACACAACCAATCACTTAGTCACTCACCCCTCATAATATCACTCCATAGACATGGAACCTTCAACCTCTATCATATCACAAGATCACATCATCCATGGGGGACGACTCCTCAGCCCCCCATCACATCCATGACACCGACTAGAAGACGAAATAGATCAGGTACCAACTCCCCCTCCAGACGAACACGTAACACAAAGACACGGATTTCCTCTCCCTGATAACTCTCCTGAACACTCAAAAGAACATCCCAACCAACAGCTCCTCTCCCTAGACTGCTCTGACACGGAAGACGACCTTTCACAGGACCAATGATGGCTTTACACTTGTACGCAAGTAAGTAATAAAAACATGAAGAAATCAACACAAACACGGACACTTTTAACTTGCAATCAGACACCGATTTCCCACGACGAGATTCAAACCAATACAAAAACTGGAGAAACAGCTTACACCACAATAAAAGCCATTGAAGACAGACACAAGGACATCGTTTTCCAGGCACACCCAAACCCGAACAGGACAATTCATTCTGATACCTAAAGACAAACATGCCGAAGAAGTACTCAAGAAGGACGGACATTGCAAGGCACTGGACCCAAACGACAGAATACAGAAAGGACTCATATGCAGATACCCAGTAAACCTCCCAATCGACCCCATAAAAGACCTCTCCTTTGTGTTAGACGCCACCCGGTGCACAAACAAAGCAGGAGAACCAACAAGAAAGGTTCTTGTGACTTTCCAAGGGGAAAGGCCTGCTGAAGTGAACATACCAATATGGGGAAACTTCCCCACTGAAGAATTCACCCTGAACCACTAAGGTGCTTTAGGTGTCAAAGATTTGGACACCATCAACGTGAATGTGGCTACAAACACTTTGTGGGATTTGTAGCGGCAAACACCCAACAAGAGTGCTTAGATCGTTACAAAGGAAAGAGAGGACGACAGCAAAATGCCGAATTGCAAAGGGCAGCATCACGCCTGGCATAAAGGCTGTCCGGAAAGGCTTAAGAGGATTTGGCGAATGAAAGGCCAGAACCCCAGACCACCACCAGAACGTTGCAACAGCAAACACAACCACCCCCACAACACACATCATACCCTCAACACTACCACAACAAAACCCACCCACACAACAACAACACCCACAACAAACATCACATCCTCAGCAACCAACGGAATACAACCCACCTCCACTACAGCAACAACAACCACAGCAACACAGACACCAAGAACCCAGATATAGGCAGCAGAAACCCCCCACCAATCAGACGCATCACCTACACAACAACACACAGACCAACAACGGAACACATACCACGAGACCCCAGACCAGACACAAAACCAAGACACAAACAACACACCCACACCTGCCTCAAACCCCATGTCCTTCTACTCCACATCAACTCGGAAAAACACCCCTACTTCCCACCCCACCCAATCACATGAACACATACCCCCCACCCCCAACCTCCCACCCGTGACGGTAGTACCAGTGCCGAAAGTCAGCACAACACCGTAGAGCAGTCACCAGAGAAAACCCACCTACCGCCTCAGTAAAGACGACTTTAGGAGGGAAAATAGAGAAAATTGTGAGGGTAATTTTTTCAACAATTGTTTCCAAACCTAAACCTAACAGCTGACCTCAGGAAAAACGATTGTAGCACTGACACCTTATTAAGATGGAAGGAAACAATCAACACCAAACAGCGCCCCAGAACACTGAAGACATTTGTTTCATCATACACTAGTCTAAAAATATTACAATGGAACATAAACAGTGCCAACACAAAATATGCCATACTACAATCAAGAGTACTCTCAGAAAGACACGACGTCATCCTGCTGCAGGAAACACTAATTAGGGAAAACAACAACTTCATTCAAAAGGATACACAGTTTATAAAACTCCACATACAGATTCAAATAGAGGGCTGATCACCCTAATAAAAACAAACAACAATTCCCTCGGAAAAAATAAGAAACATAAACTGTGGTGATGGGATTGAGACACTAAGTGTCCCTCATAAGACTAGCGAACACGTCACTCACCATACACAATATCTACAAAGGGCATGAAAAAATCTTTGAAGGAGAGAACCTCTTCAGTGCAGCCTCCAGAGAAAACACCTTCTTTGAGGAGACTTCAATGCACCACCCATGCTTACAGTCGAGACAGCACACAAATGCAACAGGCAGACACATACACATCCTAATGGAAGAATTTCCTCCGGACGTTGCACTAATAAATGACACAAATGAAGCAACACACCTACGAGGTGGCAGGCTAGACCTAAGCTTCATAACTGGAAACCTGAAAGAAGACTGCACATGGAGAGTGCACCCACTCTAACCAGTGACCATTTTGCAACTGAAACACTAAAGATAATGAAAATTCCCCCACCACCGCCCTCGGCAGGATGGAGAACGGACTCGCAAACTGCCACATTTCAAAAAACCACATCACATCATGGGCAACACAGTACATTCAAAATCCAGCCCTCAACATATGCACGCTCCAACAGGACTTTGTAAGAGCGCTGCACAACGCAGCAAACATTTCCATGCCAAAGAAAGCCTTTAGAACAAATGCAACCCCACACAAGGACAGTTGGTACTACAACTCTAGAATCAAAAGAAATGAACTCAAGAGTAAACAGAATAAGGAAAATATTCAGAAGGAACCCCACCGACGAGTTGCACACGATCCTAAGAGAAGTCGTAAACCACGCAGCCCAAACTGCTAAGGAGGTTAAGCAGGAAACCTGGCTAAAATGGTGCTCAGAAACCACTCGAATGACGCCCATTGCAAAGATGTTCAAGTGGTTCAACAAGGTATCAGGAAAGACCAGGCCAACACAGGCACACCATCCCAACCCTCTAGCTGAAGCAAACAGACTAGCACAAACACTTTGCAGACAGAACCAAATCAATTCACCTACCACCAGCCACACGAGAAAGACAAGTGGCACTCAATCCTGGAAGATGGAGAATCATCAATACAGCCTGCAGCAATTCTGATGACACGGGACACACCATTCACAATGAAAGAACTTGACAAAGCCAAATCCAAAAAGGGAACAGACACAGCACCAGGAGCAGACATGATTACATATAGCATGTTAAAAAACATGGGAAAACGCAACAAAGACAGTGCATCTCCACATAATAAACAGAACGTACACAGAGCAGATCAGACCCACACAATGGAACCAACAAAACACACCAATTCCCAAACCAAACCGGAGCCCAACGCCTACAGACCCATCTCTCTCATCAGTTCTGCACAGAAAAGACGGCAGAGAGAATGGTGTTAAACAGACTGCTGTGGAAAAACAGGGCCTTACACCACCGCTTATATGCCTACAAAGAAGGGATAGGCACACAGGAATGTCTAGCAGATGTGATGGCCACAATAAATAACAAGAAAGCAATCGTAGTATTTCTCGACCTAGAAAAAAGCCTACGAACTTGCAAGTGCAGCTGCTATCCTGGCAGCCTTAGCCAACAAGACGGTTAAAGGCCACCTTCTAGCATGGACCAAAAGATACATGCAAAACAGACAAGCCAGAGTTACCTTTCAAGGAGCAACCTCCGAATTCCTCAGTCTGGAAAATGGAACACCTCAAGAGGAATACTCAGCCCCTTCCTCTCAATACTAATGGAGAAATTAGCCAACAGCAACTTCCCAAATGGAGTTGAAATTTTCATATATGCAGATGATGTGTGCTTGGTCAGCACAGACAGGCATAGAGCCCACCAACACATGCAAATCGCATAACACAGATTGAAAAACAAATGCACAGTCCTAGGACTAAAAATAAACACGGCAAAAACCAAGGCAATGGCAATCAAATACAATACAGACCTGAACCCAATACAACTCATGGGAGAACCCATCGAATGGGTAGACAACTTCATGTACCTAGGAGTCAACATCAACATACAGCTCTCACCACACAAAGAAATAGAAACACTTAAACAAAAGATCAAATGCAGACAAAACGCCATGAAAAGAATCACCTCGCTAAGGCAGGGAGCCATATACCATGCCCTCAGAATTTTCTACATACAGACGATAAGATCAACAGTAGAGTATGCCGCACCAGTCACTAATCTCACAAGCACTGAACAAAAAAGTTTTGAGGTAATCCAAAACATGCCTTAAGACTCATTACAGGAGCACCAATGTGGACCAACCTATGCATCCTGAGACATGAAACAAAACTACAATCTCTGACTCATAGGATAGATCAGAGAAACACATCCATCCTGCTAAAAACCTTAAAAAAATGACAGAGACTGTCCACTCAAAAAGGAGATCAGGAAATGCATTAATCTCCATGAAGAGCTAGACCCTCCAAAAAAACATATGCTGGAGACCTCTAGATACACTGAGAAGAGTAGGCATGCAAAAATCAATGCTGCAGCCATCAGGGAAGACACCCCCTTCAGGTGAATACACAGAATCAGCACCCTGGGAACCAGAACCTTTTAACACAACTACACAATTCTTCCAGCAAGCAAGGAAGCATGCACCACCCAACAGTTAAAGCAAGCAGCACAAGAAGCAATACAGTTGACAACGCCACAAACATATACTTTACAGATGGATCAGTAGACCTCAGCGTCCCAGCGGCAGCAGCAGGGGTCTACTCAACAACACTCAAAGGAAAGCTGGAGGCTCTCCGACAAGGCCTCCACACTACAGACAGAGCTGATAGCTATCGCCAAAGCACTAGAAAGACTCCCAACACAGACTGGGCAACACTACAATACACCGACTCGAAAGGAGCAATACAAGCCATCACAAAAGGCAAAGCAAAGGAAATATCAAACTCTAACGAGCATATTGGGCACTGGCAAAACTCCATCAAAGCAGAAACAGACAAATAACTCTCAACTGGATCCCAAGCCATGTTGGAATACAAGGAAAATGAGGAAGCTGATTCCCTGGCAAAAAGCGGGCTACACATAAACAATGTCAACATCAAAATAAACCTCTCATAACCCAACTAAAAAGCATAGCAGCAGCATACTGCCAAACACAGGAGGAAAGCAAAAATCAGGAGAGCCATCTTCGGAGGCTCCAAGACTGCAAAATGGTATGCAGCACCACACAACTTCAACCACACAGCATACCGAAGAACATGACACGAGCACTAGCGGTAATAATACACCGTCTAAGGTTTGGATACCAATGCACATGGCAAAAAATAGAAAACAACCCTAAACCATGTAAATACTGCGAAACAAATACAGAAGAACCACTGGAACACTATATATTACACTGCCCAGAAACACAACAAACTAAGACAAAGTCATGCAGGAGATCAACAATCAGTCACTCAAATAACAAGACACATCCTAAACAACACCCAACAGCTTACAGGCTTCCTATGCTCCTACCCACCACCAAGGTAGGTGCAAAACACTCCTAAATAGCGGAATCTCGGGGACATCAGTCAAGACCCCTCACACCCCCTGCCATCCCTATCCACTCACATACAAACCACAAAACACAGAATAACAAACAATCCACCCAGTGCATGACTGACACAAAGACAGCCAACATCAACCTACATCACCCAACATCCAAAAGCAAAGCCCCGACTCTGACATCCTTCATCACTACCTCACCTCATGCCACAGCATTCCTTCAGCCTCGTGCATCAGCAACACACACTACTTCCACTCGGAATTGGAACGGAATAAGGAATGTTTTGTGGACCTCACAAGCTAACTGACTAGCAATCTTTTTTCTCAGACTCATACCCTTCCTTCTTCTCTCATCTGTTGGCCTCTCTGACTTGCCAACACTCACTACTATAGCACTTTTCCTACCACTGAAGGGCACCTTAGGGTTTAAAAAGGTTGGACAACCTTACCCATCAAAAGTTTCTTTCAATATCACTTTCATCAACTCACACATTATCACCAAATAAAGAACCATATCCTACCATTACCACCTTCTCACCATCCTGAGTTACGGGCTGCTCTGTGAGCAAGAGCCCGTGCTGACACAAGGTCAGCTAAAT
>NC_087203.1:77293824-77296324 GCF_015104395.2 Macrobrachium nipponense | reverse complement strand
ATAAATGTTTCTTCCTTCCGATGTGGTTGTCTGCGATTTCCTGAATGGACGTATGTGACATACCTGCATAGCCTATATATATATATATATATATATATATATATATATATATATATATATATATATATATATATATATATATATATATGTATGTATATATATAAATATATGTATATATATATATATATATATATATATATATATATATAAATATACATATACACACATATAAATATAAATTATACATGTATATATATATATATATATATATATATATTATATATATATATATATATATATATATATATATATATATATATGCACTTGATCAAGCAGTTACCGAGAGAGAGAGAGAGAGAGAGAGAGAGAGAGAGAACGTAGGTCAGCCAACTCTAAAATAGAACAAAAAACACTGGATCAGGAACTAGGATCATCTATAACGCAGCCAAATACTCCTTGAGCAATCTTCAAAGCAATGAATACATAAGGTCAAGCGAAATACGTGAAAGGTCAATGAATATCTAAAAACATACCATACTGACTGCATTGCTTTAATGCCAGGGGACTAACTTCTTAAATGCTCCTTATGGTTGGTGCTTTAGAAAGCTTGACATTACTAGTTCATTTACAGAAGATAGTAGCCGTTACGTAGCTAAAGACTCACAATTTGGTTTGGTATATATTTGTATAATCCAAAACACACCCATTATGTACATGCATACACACAGTATAGATATTATACATAAATCCGCACAAGCAAATGAAGTCAATAACTGTTACTAGTTACATAAAACAGATTAGCTCTAGGATAACTCACTTGCAATAGGTATAAACACCTCTCTCTCTCTCTCTCTCTCTTTTTAGGGTTTCGCCGAAATATCTGAAATATCTTTCTAGCACCAGAACGCTCTTGAAAAAAATTGAAGGTTCAACACTTCAGAACAGTATTTAAGGTGGTTATATACAGGTATATTTCAGATATTCTAAATTAAAGGTGCGTACTGTATTGTATGCATTAGAACTGTTACATCTACTTACAATTAACGTAAATAACGTTTTCATAACTTATTTATCATATACATAAAAAATAAACCTTGGTGAAAAATGTAAACGTCTTTTCTATAAAAGGAAAAAAAAAAAAACTACAAAAGATGGCCATCTTTCACACAGCGAAGTCAGAAACGAGTGATTGGTTGTATTCTTTGTAGTAGTACAAGATACTGACAAAGAACGAATGGTAATGTCTTCCAGTTTCCTACGGAGCACTTTGAAGTAATTTCCTTTACTTATTTCAAGGCGCAAATTTGCTTCATTATGCGAAGCTAATCATTATCTGCTTTGCTTGCACATAGTCAATACTTTTCGAAGAGTTGCAATTTTGTCAGCAACTCTATACAAGCATGGATATGATCCCAAAGCAAGCATTTTATTCAGTCATTCCTGAATTCCCTCGTTTTCTTCTATATCCTAAAACCAGCGTCACATTAACGCACTGTGGAACCTCTCAGGAACTCGTCTTCAAACATCATACAAGGCGGCCAATATGTCTTTCTGTTTGTGTAAAAATTTCCGAATCAAGGCAGCGAAAGAAATGAAGACTTTTCGCTTTTCAATTTGGAAAGGCGATACTATAAGCATGATGCATCAAGGTTTTTGATAACAAGTGACACTGATTAATGAACTGGCGCAGTATCCAGAGTACGAATACGCGAATATGACGGGTATGATTTTTTTTTATTCATATCTTCTTTCTCCTTTTCATCAGTTTTTCACTCTTGCTTTAATTCTAAGATAAAGGAGGCCAGTGATTTGCCAGTTCCACTGGCCTGGAAATGGAGTCAAAAGTGAAAATGTAATAAGGAAATGCAGAACATGAATACTGACACACTTTAAGGAAGAGCATAATGACATGCTGGTTTGCAATGATGCTACATACGGATCAGTGACCTGGATTCTGAAAGCGAGTGAAGTCTAGAGTTACCAGCGCGTGCTTTTTCCAATCAGCCTAAAACCGTTGATGACCAGCAGCGTACACCGATAATTGAATCCTCCAGTCAAGAGAAAAATTCTTCTTATTTCATGACAAATTTCCAAAGTGACGTGGAAAATGACATTCATAATGTGAAGTCGTGGTTTATCTCTTTCTCCTCTCCCACACTCATTCTCCTCAGCGAAAATTATTTCACCTATTTTTTTTTTACAATATACTTAAATAAGTTTCTGTGTATGTGTATGTGTGTGTGCAATGGTGCCTGTATAGTTCAACAGTACCATTAAATTCTTTCTCTCATACACGCCATCTATCTCTCTCCCTCTCTTTTTCTCTCACTCTTTATAAATATTAAAAAAATGTCATTCGTGCCTCTCACATCCATCCACCACAACTAACCTCTCTCTCTCTCTCTCTCTCTCTCTCTCTCTCTCTCTCTCTCTCTCGTCACACTTTTTGAATCGAACTTCCAGGCGTAAAATTTTTTTTATTTAAATTCAAAACTTGTCA
>NC_087203.1:77286324-77288824 GCF_015104395.2 Macrobrachium nipponense | reverse complement strand
CTGAGCACGATCCTTATGGCCTCACCAAGCAAGCTTCCAGCATTTCAAGAAGTTTCCTTAACCGCTGAGGACACCATCTCATTCTCCGTCTCCCTTCCTTTTTGCCCTTATGTAGTCCGAGTTGCCTATTCCTTATTACTAAACACATGAAGAGTAAGTAACGATATCTTTTCTTCTTGGTGACAGTAGTACAACCAAAGTCTGCTCCATGAACTATAGAGGCTCAAACCACAACCGCAACATCCCATTTCACTCTACAGATCCAGAGCTACAGTGATCTTGGACGCCTCCTTAGGACGCTAGCAACCAGAAATAGGCCTTCACCTGACTCCTGCTAAGGTACTAAGCAAACCAGCCCCTCCTCCTTATTCTTCTCGAGACCTCAGGCCTCTTAAGTAACAACTCTACCTTAAATTATAACTCAAGCTTAAATTGATCCGAATATAGAATTTAGGCCAAAGCACAAAAAACCAAGGTTTGAAAGGTGTAACGGGAAGAAAACCTCGTAGTTGTACCATGAATCAACTGTTAAGAGAGGGTGGAGTATAAGATGGAAGAAAGAGAATATAAAACAAGGTACAGTAAAAGAAACGAAATATGTTGGAGGTAGGGGACGAAGGTACTCTGCAAAGAACCTTAAGTAATGCTTACAGTGCACCGCATGAGGTGCACTAACGGCACTTTCACCCTACAGGTCTCAGACTTAAAAATACTACAAGATATTCCAAACTTCGACTAATGTACGAGTAAGAACCAGGGCTGGAACAAGTGCAACCCCTCCTAAATTAGGTCTATATAAAAAAAGCCCAAAAACCTCTAAGGTCCCAGAAACTACAATCTCAAATTCTTCCTAGCATTCTAACAACAGCAACCACTACTCCACCTCAGGTTCTCTCTGGAGCTACATCAGGAGATGAATATACCTTGTTAACGTGATTATACTCGATCGAATTGCACTTTTATTTTATTTATATTACTGCGTGTGGGTGGGTGGTGTGTGGGTGTCTACTTCAACCAATATAAAAAATGAACGCGCAAAATTAAGTGTTGACGCGATGACCCTGCATAATCTACTTTCTATCTGTGAATTTTACGAGGCCAATTGCAGATTCATAAATAATTAACATACTTTTTCGAGTCAAGGCTTCGTCCATGTTTTATAGACAATTAGTACGCCTACAAGCCCTCCGAACTATTTTTGTTTAAAGGTAACACTAAGAAACTTAGCAGATGGCCTCCATATGGTTAACTCAGGTACTACTCAGTTGTCGAGATAAACTGGCATCCTTGACAGAGGTAATTCTTAACATGATATCTATACCTTCGTTATTCACTCTTCCTTACCCTGTTGGTTGTCTGGCCTCACTGTGACCCAATGCCTCCTGCACCAAGCTGCTACGGTTGGTTGCGAGTTTCATTAAAACTAGGCTTTCTACAAAGCAGGAATGTTGATTCAAAAGAACAAGACTTTGGAGTAAAAGAACACTGAGGGATGAAACTACGTAAACACTGCCTTTGCTCCCTTTGGTAGCGGTTGAGTGGTTGACACACTTTGTTCAAAAGCTGGACTTGGATGACACTGCGCCTCGTCCCATTCGCTGTCTAATTGTTCACCCAAAGTACTCTTTTAAAGGGATTTTACTGCAGTTCGGACTTTGGACTGCTCAGTGCTGCTCTAGCCTCGGGATTTGTGCTACTCCTAATGTTTTAAAGACGAGCCTGAGTCGTGCCAATTCGACCTAAGCCATATTTTGTTTTCAGTCTATATTCCACTCTATTTTTAGTTGCAGAAGCAAAGTGAAATGGACAAATCATTGCACTAAGCCTGTTCAAAATTTAGTTTACTCTGTATCGACTATTGGTGAATAAAACATGCATTCCTGACAGCACTTTAGTACTACTTCACGTGTTGTTACAGATAAAGATGGCCTCATGCCAGTGGGAGCTCTTTCTCCTACACAGCTTATAAAACTCAATCTGTTGATTTATCGAGTCTCACCGCAAGTCACCGCTGCTCCCACCAGACTCCTAAAGCCACTATCCAGGTAATAATGTGTCACGGGATCTTAGGTATGCCTACGAATAAATACAAAACATGGAATCAGATATATATTTCAGTATAGTAGATGCTCTTCATCTTTGCCCAGAGGTAAACCCTGAAGTTCCCTGAACAATGGCTGATTTGCTTGAAGAATATTGGCATTGCAACAGCAAGTCTTCGTTTATATAAGAAAAGAAAGAGAGATATCATGAAAGTTGCATGAGGTGGAACCTATCTGACGGGACTGTAAACTGATATGAAACACAGCATGATACTACAAAAGAACTAAGGAAACGCACAGATTTGAAGTTTTGCTCCCAAAGTATAAGCATCAGCAGAAAACAGGTCTAACAGCAATTTTGAGACCTGTCAAATGGGTCGCAATCACTGAGAAAAATATAGACATATCTATGATGAAAAATATTTGTCATGGAGAATCAAGTTATTGGTTATTGCAAT
>NC_087203.1:77268824-77283824 GCF_015104395.2 Macrobrachium nipponense | reverse complement strand
TCAGTTAAAGGTCTTTATCTCTAATAATAAAATCAGAATGAATCTTGTTTGTCCCACCTGGGTGACAATAGGGGAGACATGACACAGCCGCCGACCCCCATGCAAACTGGTTTATCCGCCCAGGTTAGGGCGAGGTAAATAGGGGAACGGGAGGGTAGGAGAGACATCCACCCTCCTGCAAACCTCTTTGTCCGCCTGGGTAGGGGAGGGGTAGATAGGGAATCCAGAAGTTTGGGAGACAGAGGCGCCATGTTCCAGTAAATGTAGCGCGCGCCGACAAGCTCGTTATAATAATAATTGCTGAACCACTCAATATCCTCACAGGTTTTGTGGAAGTGCTTCTCTCTGCAAGCCCTGAATCTAAATGCAGTTCAGTTTTGCACAGTAATATTCTAACTCACAAACGTCAGGTTAGATTGTTGCGCCACAAAACAGGATATTAAGTTATTCTAGTTCATACATCTGTTGGATTAAGAGAAATTTCACTATCGCTATCGTGTATGTATGTATGTATGTATGTAGTATATATATATATATATATATATATATATATATATATATATATATATATATATATATATTCTACCCTATGGTAGGGGTGTAAGAATACTACCACCGTAAGTCCTGCGTCTTACTTTCTTCAGTAAAAGGCTAGGCCCACCCCGCCAATAACTGTGGTTGACGACAGCAAGGGCATGAAGTCGTAAAAACCCCTTTGCCAAATAATAAACCATGTCTAATGTTGTAAGGAAAGGTGCATCAGGCAACCAATCCCTTAGTGTAAGGATAATTTTGAAAAAGAAGTATATATATATATATATATATATATATATATATATATATATATATATACTATAGTATAGTGCACTAAGTTCATCAGTGTAAGCTTAAATTCACTTGAATAGTTTACTAAGCTTCACCACCGAAGGAGTCCGAGATCGACCACATTAGTGGAGGAATGAACTTGGGTTCGTTTCCTGCAAAATTCAGTGACTTGTTGACCTGAGTAGTGAATTTTGCACCTGTCAGCTAGCCGACTGTGGTTGATCATATCACTGACGGAGAAAAGTTTGAGGTTAGCAACTTCATATTAGAAGACTAATGAGAAGACAGAAGGGTCCCCTCCGCTAATAACCTAAGGAGAAATGAGGTATATAGTATAGTTAAAACGGTAAAGTGAGCTATATTATTACACAGAAATATTTGTATGTCTATAAGTGAGTCAAATTCCAATCGAATTTAAGAAAAAAGAAAAATAAGAACTTGCTGGAAAAGTCACGAGTTGGGGATTATGATCATATAATTCTCAATTTGACTTCAAGCTCCTGCAATAGGATGTCTAGTCGACTTCCATAAATTTTCGCAACAAATATCGCTGATGATTTTAACAATAAATGATCTTCCATCCGCTCTACTGTAAAAATGTCCACCTGTCCCATTTTACTAAAGCTTACACCATCATCCACTTCTTATTTTTTTTCTCTCTGTTTTATCGTATTTTCTCACTTACGAGCATTCTACCTTTGTTACCGTGGTTCGAAGGAATGGAGTTTTTGGGTTGTTTTATAAAAATTTCTGAACATTTCTACTTACAGGAACCACATCAAACCACATCAACAACTCACAATAATAATAATAATAATAATAAATAATAATAATATAATAATAATAAAATTCTATTAATTTGTTACATAATAATATAGAATAATAATAATAATAATAATAAAATAATAATAATAATAATAATATAAGGCACAGGTTATGTGACTATATTATATATATATATATATATATATATATATATATATATATATATATATATATATATATATATATGTATGTATGTATGTGTGTGTATGTTTACATCATTATGGATTTCTTTCTTCATTCATGTTACTTTGAGTATTTTTCATAATAATAATAATAATAATAATAATAATAATAATAATAATAATATATCATTATCATTATTACTAATGCAATCCTACAAAAGATATAAAATACCAATATTATAAAAGAAAATACAAAACGGGGGAGAAAAAGCAAAAAGAGGAAAAAGTACAAAGAAGGCTCCGAGGGACGTTTATGGCCCGGCATTTGATAACAAAAAAATGACGGCTATGAATTATTTCAAGATTTCCCGTGGAAATAAACTCCAGCGTGAGACAGATACAAGCGTCAGCTTCGTTGTGGAAGACTGGAACAAAAAAAAAAAAAAGGGAGACAGCAACAACAACGGAACAAGATTATAGATATACACATATTACATCCGGACGTCACACTTATATGGGCTTATGTATCCCATTTATTGATTCATTAACCATTTAATGACAAGAAAATGAATGATTTCCTTACAATAGAATTGTCACACATAAACAGTAGGTTTGTGGATACGGTAGGTTTTGTAATTCTTCTCATACATATGAAAATATGTGTGTGTGTGTGTGTGTGTGTTTGAGAGAGAGAGAGAGAGAGAGAGAGAGAGAGAGAGTTCCTTTTTCCTCGTTAAATTTATAATCACTACTCTGCCGTTAGCATAAGAACGAATTAATTTCAGAATCCAGAGACAAAGAAAATCGATCGAGTGTTTCAGCTGCATAAAACAGTGGATGAAATGAATAGAAATAATGAATGTGGCTGATTCTTACCACTAATCTTTGTTTCGGTGAACAAAGAATGCGTGACAAGAGGCAGAATAACAAAAGAAAATGATATATTTAGGAGCGTAAAGCAACCCATGAAATGACAAATGATACCAAGTTTAATTATTGTCGCGCACACATTACATACATACACACACACACACACATTAACACGATATAAAATATAAAAGTATTTTCAAGCAAAATACCTTTGAATAAAGGACAAAAATCTTGCATTTTTCGTTTCATTGTTCCACTGCCCACAGGCTATCTATCTATCTATCTATCTATTTATGCATTTATACTGGATGTAAATATATGAAATGCGCCCGAGTATTTTCATCATAAATATGTAAATGAACAGGCAAATCGAAAGGTCCTTGAACTATTAGAAATTCTGCTCTCTTGAATATTTCAACCTCTCCGACCGAACACATCTCAAAAATTTATCATTTTCCTCGTCATTTCCGATCTCATTCTGGCATCTGCATGCCGAGAGAGAGCAATAAATTATGCTCTTGCGGCAAAACCGTCGTCAGGTATAGAGTTGCCGCTCCTCTTTCATCAAGCAATTGCTGAATACATTTGCATAAGTCGACAATTTGCCTCGTTCCAAGGATGATCTCCAAGTAAATTTGGGCAAAATGCATCCAAGCAATTGAGTTTGTGCACACATACGCACACGCACTAGTACACAACACACACACATACACACACGCACAGGCACATACATACATACACACACACATATACTATAATATATCATATATATATACATATATATATATATATATATATATATATATAATCTATATATATAATTTCTATATATTACATATATAAATATATATATATAATATATATATATATATATCATATTATATACATATATATAATGTACATATAGATATGTGCGTATTAATACATAAAATTTACACATTAATTTATACGCCTTATTTCATTGGTAGGAGGGCTAAAAAATTAGTCAACTTTCCGGTTCTAGACTAGTATTTTTCTAGGAGGTTGCTATCCACGCACGTCTCCACCCTGATCACAGTTCACCTCACTCGACTACCCACGAAGTAAATGAATAATTCACAAATAAGTTACACACACGCAATATGGAGTTTTAAAGGAACATATGAAGATCGGTTAGTACAACTGGGGGTCGAACTCGGGCCTCTGGGCGATGAGAATGGATCTCTCGACCACATCGGATCCGTATCATTCCTTGGCCTTTCTTATTTTAAAATCATAAGTGGGAAAATAGAAGAATATTGTCTATGGAAATAATACTGAAAACTACCGCTCGAACAACTGAACGGTAACATTGCAAGCGATGAATATAAATCCCCAACAGTATGTTTTAGTACGCAGCGGTTACTCTATTAAAAAAAGATATATATATTCTCATAAAATTTTGATGTTTTGCTGATATATAACTATTAGCACGGATCAAGTGTATTAAGAGATTACTCTTTCATTAGCAGCACAGATGAGCGTGTTTCTGATGACAAAATTACTTTGTTTTATAGCGTGAGAGAGAGAGAGAGAGAGAGAGAGAGAGAGAGAGAGAGAGAGAGAGAGAGCTATCTATCAAGGCTAATTCATATTACCTCTCTTGCCATATCTAGTTTGACTGACTACACTACGTACTGTACAGACCCATAAATAATAGCTTTACCCTCTTAACACTATTACGTCGTTGGTTACCCAAGACATTGGGTATCCCTGGAAAACCCGTTAAACCCAGATCCCGGCTAACACCATGACCTTTGATAATCCTTAACCCCGGGTATCCACCTTATTTTGGGTTAACTTGGAGTTGTTTACTAAATAACGATGGGTCACTTTTGGCCATAAGGTTCTTTGGGTCACTCAAGACTCGAGAGGTCATCGTAAGGTCTACTATGAAATTCAGGGCCTCTGTAACACGGTTTTTTGGATTTTGCTCCTTATCAAAGCATCGGATGTAGCTGAAAGTTGACATATGTATGTTTTACAACTACACACAAATTTTGTCAGCATTATCAATAACCTAAACCCGATAGTTTTAATTTTTATAGAGTAAAAATGATCTAGCCGACGCCATGGCCAATGATTGCGAGCCAAGAGTCGAAAAACATTCATTACGTAAGCAAGGTAAACATCGTTTTACGAAATGTTGCCCCACCCATCCACCAGACAGAAACCCATTCACCTTATTCCATCGGCTCTGAAACCCATAGTAGTCAAGAATGGCTAACAGATTTGGAATTGTCCCCGTGGTTGCAAAACTGCATTTGTCTTACGACTTGCAACTTTATACAGTCAAGAGAAAGCCCGTGGCCATACTTACTATAGCCTGAATAGGTAATTAGTCAGTTTCTAGTTTAAATCCAATGTTTATGGTCTGATTTGTATTTAGCGTAACGTGATTATAATACTTGTAATGTCATTCAGGATTTTGAACATTTCCATTAACTATTCACTATGCCACCAAGAGAGAGAGCAAAATACATGAATTAAACGTTTAGGCCAACTGCTGGGATCCCTGAGGATCATTTAGCACTTCTTACAACTACTCGAGAAATGAGTTTTTATAGCCAGAAGTTAGATTTTCTAATACAACAATGTCCATGATAGCCTTCAGTGTTATCCTGAATTATAACGAGGCCAAAGTGGGTGGAGCCTCATGAAGTCATCATTCTGACGATAATTATTGGTGAAGGTTTAAAGCCAAAATACAGTACCGCCTATTTATTTTATTTTATTTTTTTAAGTAAATAGGTAGATAGCCAATAAATAGAAATTGCTTGACATTGGATACAGCAGTTATCAAATCAAGCTTGTCTACTATGTCTTTGAAAATTACCAACTATTCCCTACATCTTGTCAATCTGATTGTGACCTATAAAGTAGATTATAATTTCTTAGGACACTTATTTTGGGAGTTAGACTAATAATCGAAGTGTTTTTGTATTTATTAACATATTTTGTTGGTTTGTTCATTATGACAATTATTAGTGGAGGGGATTCAGAGTTCATAAAGGTGTACTACTTTGCTTGTATTTAAATTTTTGTCATTGTTGCCAGAAGTATAGCCTTCGTTACGTATAGCCAATCATCCATCGAGAAAGAGGGAAGAAATGCTGTCATAAGTTACGTAACGAGTGCGTTCGAAACCTTATCTCTGAGTAAGTTGGCCTGTCTTCAAAAAAAAGTCACTTTACATTATAATACCAAATTTATTCAACCTACGTAATGCAGAATACAGTCAAAATTTATGTGTAGATATAATGTGTATTCTGAATAAGCGTTATATCTATGAAATGCATAGATAAAAAGTTATTGCCAAAAAACCGTGTTACAGAAGCCCTGAATCTCATAGTAGGTAACTTACTCCAAGGTATATAGAATGTACCTTGGGTAACTCCAAACTTTGGGTCTGGAATACTATATCTCCGATGTCTTGTGAAAGCATCAGGCCTAAAAATGAAAAAAAAAAAAAAATGCTCTTATCTTGGTTTTGTTTTCAGTTTTTACTACCATGTTCACTTTGGTTAGCTAAATCTTACTTAGCTGGGATGACTGATTAGTTTTGGTCTCTACTCAATAAACACCAGGCTCCTGTTAAGATGATAGAAGTGCACATGTTAAAAAACACCGGCCTCCTGATAAGATTATGAAAAGGATGTCTGTTTAAAAATCACCAGTCTCCTGCTAAGAGGATAAAAAGGCCTGTGTTAAAAAAAACACCAAGTTCCTGTTAAGATGATAAAACAGGCTTCTGTTAAAAAGAATCTTAAAAAAAAAACACCAGGCTCCTGATAACATGATAAAAAGGTCTGTTAAAAAAAACATCAGGTTCCCGATAAGATGATAAATAGGGCTCTTTTAAAAACACTAGACCCTTGACAAAATGTTAAAAAGGCCTCTGTTAAAAAAAAAACACCAAGCTCCTGATTAAGTTGATAAAAATGTCCCTAATCAATAACGACCATGCTCCAGATAAGATGATAAAAGAGGCTTTTTTAAAAAAAAATCACCAGGCTCTCGATAAGATCATTAAATGGCCCTCTGTTAAAAAAAAAAAAAAAAAAACACCAAGCTCCTTATAAGATGATGAAAAGACCTTTGTTAAAAAAAACGCCAGGCACCTTGTAAGATGATGAAAAGGCATCTGTTAAAAAAAGCACCAAGCTCTTTATATGATGATAAAAAGGCCTCTTAAAAAAAAGGCTCCTTACAAGACGATAAAACGGCGTCTGTTAAAAACAGGCTCCTTATACGATGATACAACGGCGTCTGTTGAAAAACATAAAGCTCCTTGTAAAATGATAAAAAGGTGTCTGTCCAAAAGAACACCAGGCTCCTTATAGGATGATAAAAAGGCCTTTGTTAAAAAACACCAGGCACTCGATAAGATAATTAAAAGGCCCTCTGTTCAAGGAAAAAACACCAGGCTCCTTATAAGATGATAAAAATGCCTTTGTTAAAAAAAAGCTCCTGACAAGATGATAAAAAGGCCTCTGTTCAAAAGACACCTGGTCCCTGATATATTGATGAAAATCCTAAGTTTAAGATCATGCTGAAACAGAGGTTTGAAATCACTTTACATATTTTCCTGTTCGTCTCTTTCTCCGAAGATGTTTTTATGAATATACAACTTTCACAACCAGCGAGCACTAAGAAAGCGCTCACATTGATCAAAGCAAAAGGAATGACAACAAAACTCTAGACTGGATTTTTGTTCGCACTCTACAAGAACCATAACACCCAAATGACGCACATATTTCTCCATTTGTCTCTCACATATTCTTTCTCAAAGCTCTCGAATCTAATTCTCTTATTTCCCCTTAAAACTCTTATTAAAAAAAAAAAAAAAAAAAAAAGAGAGAGCTGGAAGTTAAGATTGCCGTATCTTTTCATGAAAATACATTAAAATCTTGTACTTCGTTTATAATTATAAAAAAACTCAGTAAAAAAATTCGAGCTTTCAGTCAATACTTTTTTATTAATGGCAGAAAAATTCTTATGACTCTCTAATGTAATTTAATATACTGTCACGGGAAAGAAAGCTTATTCTTTCATATAAACGAAAATAATTTGAAATAATATATTTTATTAGAAAACTCCCCCTTAAAGCACCATAACATAACTGATCCATTTCCAACATAAAAATAATTCATTCATATTTTTTAATAAACCATAAAGTGCAGACTACTTCATATTCATCGCATATTTATGCTTAAAACATTAATTCATACATTATCACCAGACAGGAAAAAATAAAAATGATTTATTTATAAACCCGAACGCAAAATCGCCATTGTCTTTAATAAAAGCGTCCTAATGACATTTTCATCTTAATTCAAAGGAATATTAAATGACTTCGCTGCTTCGTCCTGCTATGACGAGTCACTCCGCCACTGATATCTAATCCCTGAGCTGTGAATTAATCAGCGATTAAATTAGTGTAATGAGAACAATTCATCATTACACGAGTGATTAGAGACTGTTGCCTCATTCACGCTCCTGCTTTTGTTGGATGGTGGCAAATTAATCTCTGAACACTTAACATACAAACACAGATATAGATATTTATATTTCTTCATCACATACACTCGTACTTTACGTTCACAAATATCGAGCACAAACATCTTTACACATCGAATTCACTATCAACTTGGGAATAAATTAAACTCAAGAGGAGTTATAAATGGTAAGTACAATCGTCCCGTTCAGGAATCGAACGTGGGCCCTTGGTTTAAATATAATGAAAAACAGTTGACTTTCACTCTCCAGGCAGGTACAGTAAATATACGTACATATATATATATATATATATATATATATATATATATATATATATATATATATATATATAGGGGGCTTTTGAAGGTTACCTAAATTGCATGAAATTTATATTATATATAATACACATCTATCTATCTATATCTATACATACACACACACACACACACACACACACACATATATATTAATATATATATATAATCTATATATATATACGTATATGATATATATATAATATATATATATATATATATATATATTTCATGGCAATTTATGTAACTTCCAATAGCGGCCCACACCCCACCTCTCTCTCTCTCTCTCTCTCTCTCTCTCTCTGTGCAATAAGCTGCAAACTTAACTCCGACAGCAGCATCAGCGCGACGCCCAATGATATCACTAAATCAGTTATTGGTCTCAGGGGATACGTCGTTAATTTGCACAACAAAGCAAACTGACGGCTGATGATTGATATAGGTATCTCTCAGTGATACGTTGTGCCTTCTCTCTCTCTCTCTCTCTCTCTCTCTCTCTCTCTCTCTCTCTCTCTCTCAAACCGCGAACGGCTATTTACCTAAATTACTTTAAAACTGTTGTATTTTTTTGCTTAAGGTATTCAGCTAATAAAATTGCCCAACTCTCCAGTTACTGCTATTTAGGCAAAAAAAAAAAAAATCTAAAGAATATTGCAATGATTAAGTTTAACGTTTCAGTATTCGTGTGTCTCACTGCATGCTTAAACAGTATCTTTTACAATAAGTTCTTATAATAAAAATGTTCCTTGAAGAATATGTATACTAATATATTCATAAGTTCGTGGGTATCTCAATGTGCGAGTACTTATCTAATCGCGCAAGAGCACCAGCTATTTCGTAACACACGCACTCGGTGGGATAATCCAGTCCCACTCAGCATTCCTCGGTGGGGGAAACGAGGTCTGAATAGACACCACAGCTGCGGAGCCGTGTCTAGATTAGCCCCTCACCTGAGGGAGCCGTGACTCTCCGAGCAATAAGCAGAAACGCCTCCTAGAGGAATATGTCCGAATGTGCTTCTCCTTTACGGGATGTAACAGTAGTGAGTGCTCGGAATACCAGGGCCCCTTATCCTAATTCTAAAACATATCATTTTACTTATACCTATAATAATATGTAAATAAAGGTTTTTTTTGCCACGAAGGGAAAAAAAAAATGAAAAAAACGAGTTTGGCCGAAGGTAAATTTTCGGTTTCGGTCCTATTCGGACCCTTTACTGAGGCCTCAGTAAAGGGTCCGAATAGGACCGAAACCGAAAGTACTCGGCCAACTCGTTTTTTGCAAAGGTTTTTTTGTGTGTGTGCCCTTCGTTGGCAAAAAAAACCTTTAGTTTATACATAGCATCCACGTTTTTATATACTTCGTGATCAAGTTATTCATAGGTAATAATATATATATATATATATCTAATACTATATATATATTTATATAATAATATAATTTTATATATATGTGTGTGTGTTACGCAAAATGTGGATAATTGCCAAATGTGTACATTTTGCAATTAATTTGCCTATTGTGTACAATTTGCTGGCACCAAGCGCTGCAAATTGTACACAATAGGCAAAATTAGTTGCAAAATGTACACATTTGGCAATTATCCACATTTTGCGTAACATATATATATATATAATAATATATTATATCTATATATATATATATATAAAAGATATATATATATATAAAAGAGGTTCAGTAGGTCCGTTGATACTAAACATGAAGGCCAAGATTTATTATAAAACATTTCGCACATCAGTGGTTCTTCTTCTCTTTTTCAACTATTTATATTTTATTGCATTTTAACATGAATACTATTGTGAATCCTGTTTTTTAGTTTTTAATATATGCATTTCTCTTTTAACAGACTGAAGATGCACAAAGTTGATGTGCGAAACGTTTTATAATAAATCTTGGCCTTCATGTTTAGTATCAATGGACCTCCTGAACCTCTTATGTCTGCGCTCCTGTATACCTTACATATATATATATATATATATATATATATATATATATATATATATATATATATATATATATATATACACACGTATATATAGTTGAACTCAATTCTTTTCATGTGAAATTATTCCAGAAAATTATTTGTTCATTTCTCGCGGTATTCAAAATCATTTTTTTTACAGAGTGAAAACCGAATTGTCATATAACAAAATATCAGTTGGCTTAGTGCAGCAATTGACGAGGAGAAAAGTAATACACACACAAAAAAAGAGCTCCTTTCCACCATTTTCCTTTCACCTTTCAAGTAGGTATTCAGAAAAGACGTTAGCCCTCCAATTCAATTCTCAGCGTGCCTATTTTTGCTTGAACGTGCTTGCTCTGTGCCCTTTATAAAACCCAGGTTGCAACCTCAGGAGCCGAGAGCCCGTGCCAGCACAAAGCTGGCTTAATCCTCAACAACAACAACAACAACTACCGTCACTGTCATCCAAATATTCAACTGCTGGGTTCCTAATCCAATGCTTTGGTCAACCATTCACTGTGGGTTTTGGAAGGAGTGAGCCCGACTGCCGTCCTTAACCAGGAATCGAACATTAACCATGGAACTTTGATATTAGCTACAGTGTCTCCCAGAAAAGTGGGTGGGAATCGGGACTAGGAAAGAGGACAGTCAGCAGCGTTGCCGTAATGCCGATTTCCCTCCACCCCCCTTATTTGCAGAGAAAAAACTCTACGGATGGAGAACCAGACTTTCAATGCCAGGAGCGGTCGGCCTCCTCGTTCAAGCCGAGAAAAACTCGGCATTCTTCGAGGAGATTGTTTATCGTCTCAAATAAATGAAAATACTTTTTTAGATTTAGAGTTAATCTCTTTATATGTAAGATTAGGTGGAAAATGATTAGTATTGCACACGAAATCGAATGGTAATAAAAATTAAATCCCTATCAGTCAGTCGCACTCTGGCTGAGAGAGAAGGTAGGAGCGTAGAGGCAATTGTGGAGGCGGTACTTCTCAGCCTGACCTTGCAAGATCAAGGTTGAAGGATATTTTATATTTTGATGCTATGATATCTTAATGAAACTACATAATTGATCGTTACTAATCATTTTTCCTTCCTGTTATTTCCGTTACTACTACTACTACTACTACTACTACTACTACTCCTCTCTCTCTCTCCTCCTCCGGACCAAGAATTGTAAAATTAAGGTGCAACGCTAATAAACACGTAAATAATGAGCCGAAGTTTCTTCGGCGCAATCGAGTTTTCTATTCAGTGTATAATGCTGTATGAAACTCTCAGCCGCGGCCCATGAAACTTTCAGCCAGGGTCGGTGGTTGTCTGTGCTGGTGGCCTGTGTTTTTGGCACCTATTGCTATGCCAGACGCACGAGTGGGGATAACTTTAACCTTGAATAAAATAAAAATTACTGAGGATAGAGAGGGCTGCCATTTGGTATGTTTAATGATTGGAGGGTGAATAATCAACATACCGATTTGCACACCTCTCTAGCAGTCAGCAGTTTTTAAGATCTTTTACAGAAAACTAAAACAACGCGTTCCAATAAACAACCTCATGAAAAACCAACAGGTCTTGATAACTACGGCGCAGAACAGGGAAACGAAATATGGCGGCCACATCCGGTTCCCTCCCTCCTCAGCCTCCATGAATTACTCGCAGTTCATCCATAACGTCATTTTACCCGTGACTGGACTCTGCACTCGCCAGCATCCCGAACAATACAGGAATTGTAAACGGCCACCCCCCCCCCCCCCCCCCCCCCCCCCCCCCCCCCTTTCACATTTCCGCGACACACTTAACGGCTTCAGCATCCTAATGCAGGAGCAGCAGTAGCAACGGCCGCTTCAGCAGAGGCACCAGGAACAAGTAGCAGAAGCCGCGTGCAATATCGTCAGCATTCTGCAATGATAAACCTTGTAAGCAGTAGCAGGCAATACATCATTTACAGCAGAAAAGGCCACGACCTGTAAGCAGTAGGCAGCAAACAAACAGCCAGTTACGCAGAATGCAAAGATTAAACCTTGTAAGCAGTAGCAGCAATAGCAGCAGTTACAGCAGAAGGCCAACGACCTTGTAAGCAGTAGCAGCAACAGCAGCAGTTACAGCAGAAGGCCAACGACCTTGTAAGCAGTAGCAACAACAGCAGCAGTTACAGCAGGAGGCCAACGACCTTGTAAGCAGTAGCACGACAAGCAGCTTAGTACAGCAGAAGGCCAACGACCTTGTAAAGCCAGTAGCAGCAACAGCGCATTACAGCAGAAGGCAAACGTTGTAGCAGTATCACGACAGCAGCAGTTACAGCAGGAGGCCAACGACCTTGTAAGCAGTAGCAACGGCAGCAGCAGTTACAGCAGAAGGCCAACGACCTTGTAAGCAGTAGCAGCAACAGCAGCAGTTACAGCGGGCTTTAGATCACACACCGTTCAGTTGCAGTAGATCACCAACAGGATTGGTGAAATTCAAAGCAAAAGTGACAGCAGACGCCCCAAGACAGCAGGTAGCAGCATTACCAGGAACGGAAGCCTGTAGGAGCAGCAGGAGCAGGAGGCCCCCTGCTTCGCTTATTCATGTTACACTGACCTAATTTATTCATTGCAACCCCCTTTCGGCGACATTGATTTGCCTGTGACACCATGTGTTCTCTGAGAGAGAGAGAGAGAGATAAATATTTGCAGAGAAAGTAAGGACTTATAATTAAGAAAACGAGATGCGTTCTCTGAGAGAGAGAGAGAGAGAGAGAGGAGAGAGGAGAGAGAGAGAGAGAGAGAGAGAGATAAATATTTGCAGAGAAAGTAAGGACTTATATTAAGAAAACGAGATGCAGAGAGAGAGGAGAGAGAGAGAGAGAGAAAATAAGGACTTATATCAAGAAAATGAGATGCAGAGAGAGAGAGAGAGAGAGAGAGCGAGAGAGAGAGAGAATAAGGACTTATATTAAGAAAACGAGATGCAGAGAGAGAGAGAGAGAGAGAGAACTTGTAGAGTAAGTAAGGAATTATAATAAGAAAACGAGGGAAAGAGAGAGAGAGAGAGAGAGAGAGAGAGAGAATATAATAAAACTTAAAAAAAGATACGTAGAACTAAAAAATAATAATTTCTTACACCACCCTAAACGTTACAACCATAGAAAGACATAAAGGATAAGCAATAACGGAAGTCGTTACTCCGCTTTCTTCCAACATGGAGACCAAGACAGTCTTAACGTCTTCCCCCCCACCTTTTTTTTATTTTTATTTTTTCTTTTTTACATCGTCATTTCATAACGACCACCACTGTCATCACTGCAGCCACTACGAATATCATCAGCACCAGATAATGTCTGTGTTCACTACGCCGAGAGGTGGAGTTGCCAATGTTGAGAGAGAGAGAGAGAGAGAGAGAGAGAGAGAGAGAGGAGACCTCACGCTATACAAGAAGAGATTATCTTAAGTATAAAAATCTTTCACCCATTCTTCAACCTATATTTTATTTAAACAAAATGCAAGAGCTAGAGAACAAGCTCTTAGCACTACAGAAAAATAATTTCCAAATCAAAATCTCACGCAAATTTTTTTTTTGTCTCTAGCTTTAAATGAATTTAAAAGAGAGAGAGAGAGAGAGAGAGAGAGAGAGAGAGAAACACAGCTGGTGTCCCGATAAACTTCGGACGTTGGAAGCCGTGAATTTCACTTAGAGCTTCCGGCCCAATGTACAGAAGACTTCCTCCCTCACTAAATACTACACCAATATCCTCCCATCCGATAGTTATTTACATAGAGAAAGGCGACGGAATTTAGAAGGGAACGTTTGGTGTTGGGTGGCATGGCTGGGGTCGGGGAAATTTGGGGGCGTGGGTGTCTGTCTTCTTGTCCTGGGGTGACTAGGGGTTTTCCCTTGGGGAATGTATGTGGGGGGGGGGTTGGTATTCTGCCATAGCTTTGGGAAGGATGGAGTTTCTCCTGGGAGGGTGGTATGGGAGTCAGAGTCTGAAGTTGGAACTTATTTCGGAGAAGCTTACTGTGTTGAGATGTGATGGACCTTGGTTGAGAAGTCGTGTTGCAGCGTCCATCGGTAAAATACATCAGTTCTGTTTACATTTGTGAAAGTGTTATATCTTTGCTCCTGTGTGCCGTGGATTTTAAGATGAATTTTAGAGTAATGGGTGGAAAAATAAAGCAGAATTTTTTCTTATGGCAAATAAAACAGGATTTTTTCTAGTGAAATATAAAATTAGTTGGTAACGTCCGAAATATCTCATTAAGACCTCCAAAAAATCGTTTTGAAAACTAACCTTTATTTCCATTGAATACCAGACAAGTCACGTCGTCTTTTGTGAGCCAGTCTGAAATCCACTGCTGTTCATTATATATTTTACTAAACAAAATAGAATGCATGGATTACTTAAGCATTCAGAAATGCAATACTTGTATATATTCCTAATGAAATATGTATATATTCTTAATAAGATATAATAAAAATTAAGTGACTTGGCAACTTGGCAATGTAACCCTTCACCAGAATAAAGATGTAGGCGCTATGTAAATCGAGTAGCATGCACCAATTCACATGG
>NC_087203.1:77233824-77263824 GCF_015104395.2 Macrobrachium nipponense | reverse complement strand
AACTTTCCTTGTTATTCTTCTGATATCAAGTCCGAATAATGCGAATACATCACACGAAATAGGTAACAGTTCTGTAATGCTTATCTAATGTTATTATTACTAACAGAGGTTTAGTTATTGAACGTATCTGATCTTAATACATTGCTACTCATTAACAAATTAATGTCAAAATGTGAATAAATTGCAACTTATTAAAAATTCAGTACTGAGATAAACTGAAATCTTGAAAATACTGATAAAGTTTCTTTCAAGGATTTATTTCTCATACTTTATACGAGTATAAGGTATTGGTAAAAAGTTGGAAAGTTAATACACCAATTTGATGGTAATTGTCGTTCTTCACTTTCTGCATACCACTATACAGATTGGATGCGAGAATTATGCGTCAGATACTCATGGGTCAGACGAGTGTGACCAGTTCGAAGGTAGAATAATAATGTTTCAATGTGACTTTCAGTTTTCTATACAACTATTGAGATGTCTTTTTGTCTGTCCGTCCGCACTTTTTCTGTCCGCCCTCAGATCTTAAAAACTTCTGATGCCAGAGGACTGCAAATTGGTATGTTGATCATCCACCCTCCAATCATCAAACATACCAAATTGTAACTCTTTAGCCTCAGTAGTTTCATCTTATCTAAAGTTAAGTTAACCATGATCGTGCGTCTGGCAACGCTGCAGGACAGGCCACCTTTATTTTTTTGCATATAGAACAGCCCATTCCAACAGATATATTTGATGTAGTTATGCTGATCACAGCATTAATGGCTACTTGTGCACGAACCCAACTTATTTCGGTATTTATACGGGCATCAAGTAATTTTTGGAACAATAATTTACTTTGCTGAAGGAACGGTTTTTAGAATAATAATTTGACAGAGCTTCTAAAACACGCATAAGGTCACCCGTAAGGTGAATATGTCAAGATTTCGAGAAAGGAGATTCACCCCTTTCGAACAGGACGGATTTGTTTGGTCAAGATCCGAATACTCCAGTGCAAGAGTTCTTTTCATGAAGGTACCGAGTTGACGAAAAACGGATATTTCAAAGCAAAAGTTAAAAGGTCCGTGACACAACTTATTTTTTGGGTGCCGTCTGGAAGATATTTCCGTTTCATTGCTTTAAAACACACACACACCACACACACACACACACACACACACACACACACACACACACACACATATATACATATATATATATATATATATGATATATATAATAAAATTTATATATATATATATTATAATTATTATGCATTAAGTTACAAATGTCCTTTAATATCCAATTCGCTCTACCTCGGAATTAATATTGGTTAACATATACTAGTATAATGAAAATAAATTAATTCCGAAGCAGAGCGAACTGCATATTAAAAGACATTTGTAGCTTAATGCACGTATATGAATCGCGGTCATGAGCACAAGTGTGACAGAAATAAATTTCTGAACCACACTGGGATAGAACCCTGTGCGGGTCAGATGGAACCACCCTGGCCTTTTATTTGAGAGGTTGAAGTTCGATCCCAATGTGAGTCAGAAATCAATTATATATACATATATATAAATATATATATATATATATGTATACATATATATAATTATATATATATATATATATATATATATATATATATACATATATATATATGTATGTATATACAATATAGATGAGTTATCACATCAGCGTGATTCATATGTGCGCATTAAGCTACAAATGTCCTTCGATATCTAATTCGCCCTAACTCGCAATTAATACATTTTCATATATGTTAACCTAAGGGGGATTTTTTTAGTTTATAAGAAATTCGTCGGCTCATGGGCGCGAACCACGGAAACCAAGAATTCAGGACGTACAGTGAAGCTCTTTTACCTACAATGCTATCGAGATTATATATATATATATAATATATATATATATAATATATATATATATATATATATATATATATATATATATATGTATGTATGTATATCTAGACACACCGCGTCATAGGTGAGCTCTACAAGTGACGATCCCAGAACTAAATCCAAACATTTGACTCGCGTGGAAAACCAGCCACCATGATAACTATTCTAACTGGATTTGGCCAGACAAATTTACTTATTGGCCAGGAGATAGTTTTGATTGAGTTCGGATTGAATCACCATCCTCCTCTAAACATCGTAGTGGTCACGATTGATGGGAAATTCTCGAGAGCTAAGACATGCTATTGTGCGTAACTGTTTATGCTACATTACATGTTATCATACATTCTACATATGATATATATATATATATATATATATATATATATATATATGTATATATATATATATATAGTATATAGTATATATATATATATATCTATATATAATATATATGATGTATATATATATATATATATATATATATATATATATATATATATACTATATATATATATATATATATATAACGGAGGTTTGACGAAGGAAAACATTATTTTTGACCAAGGCAGACCTGGGTCATCATGGAGGACTATTCACCACCTGTACAGGTTGGTGCGACTCTCGAAATAATTATCAAGAAGTCTAAATAGACCAAAAAAACGCCCAAAGGGCTCTCTCACAGGCTTAAAAGCATGTATATAGAGAGAAGTGACTTTGAATTTCAGGTCTGCCTAATCAAAAACACCATTCCAATGTCAAACCTCCCCACTACGTGCAAGGAGAGCCGTTTCCAAGAAAGAAGAAGAACAGCGCAATCCATCCATCAACTGTTTCCACCCATCGTTACCATGTTCACTATTGAGTTAATATGTGGTTATCGAATTGTGTGAAATGTAAAAGGAAAGAAAACCATGAAGGGTGGGGTCTGAGTGACCCAGGTCTGCCTTGGTCAAAAATAATGTTTTCCTTCGTCAAACCTCCTTTTTTGACCGAAGGGCAGACCTGGGTCACTCATGGAGTATTTACCAAGAGTCATAAAAAAGGGAATTTTATGACAAGGGAAAGAAGGGAAGGGAAAGGAAACAGCTGATGGAAGAGGGATACACCTGAGGTAATATCATTGGAAATTGTGAATTAATGAGAACTATTCATTATTACTATAATTAAATATAAGTATTCTGAATCTTGACTCTGTTAAGAATTTAATAAATTAAATGCAGTAAACAAGTAGTTATTTACTCAAAAACCCTTAACCAAATCATAATCCACAAAACTCAAAAATTATTAAATAAGGCAGACCTAAAAAGATAGGTATCGGTACTAGAAAAAATGAGATAAAGTATAACATATTATACTTAAGTAGAATACCAGGTATCCAGTTGACACCATGACATCAACCCCATTATGTTGTTAACACAGACATAAATTGTTATCTAAATATATACTTATAAATAGAAATATATAGACAATATGAAATAGTACCTTATGTACAAATAGATAACAAATGACGTATATAAAAACAAATTAATTAAATTTGTGAAGATATGCTTTCAGATTCAGAACCCAGCACGATAAAAGACGAGAAATAATAGACATCTCCTTCAAATAATGTTTCTGAAAACGTTATAGAAGACCATCCAACAAGATCACAAATTCTTTTGCTATTCATACCTTTTAGGAAAGCAAAAGAAGTTACGACTTTTCTCAAATCGTGAGTTCTGGAAAGGAACCTGGATCAGCCCACAAATAAATTGACGCATAAATAGTCTCACTTATTAATTGATATGTCAGAAAGGTTTTCTGGTGTACAAAAATTTTTCAAAAATTTTGTATTGCAAGTCTAAACAAGGTACTTCTCCAACTTATGCACCGGACATAAAGGATGACGACCTCCTTAATCATCCTTAAGTCTAGTGATAAAAATCAGCTTCACGTCTAGAATTAGGACGTTCATTCTTGCCCAAAAACATTTTGGATCAGGAAACAGTCTGACCCTCTCTGAAGAAAAATCAGAAATTCATATGAGCTCAGTAGTAAATGAGATTAGAAACAATGTATATATAAACTATCTTTAACACAAGGGTTCTCTTTGGAACCTTGAAGACAATGCAAAGTTTAAAAACCTATATGAAGACAAAGAAACTTTGTACAAGGAATCATGGGTTTGATGTTAAAAAAGGGCTTTCATAAATTCTGGAAATGGATGAACCGATACATCAATGTTGAAACAGCAGCTTAAGAGGATCAGATAATGCAGACTTATAAGTTGAAATTGTGGTAGGAGATAAATGTCTGTCATTAAAAAGATTTCTCAGGAATGCTAAAATAGTTTCCACTGAAATCTTACTAATATTATTAGATCTAATAAAATGACAAAAAGAGTTCCACACAGTCTGATATTGTCTATTGGTAGAAGTTCTTAAGGATTTAAATAAAATTCTTGCTGAATCACTAGAGTATAACTTGTTATGAATCTTAATCATAAACTCCAGCAAGCTATTTGGAGGAGAACTTTGAGGCACAAAGCAACGATTCCTCCCAACTAGTTGCGAGAGTACTAGATTCAGGATTATGAGTCTTTCTTTTTGCCCTTGCTGGCAATAGAGGGAACCATGGCTGGGCAGTCCACAATGGGGCTATCAGCTTTGCTTTTCCTCTGAAGTTTTTCCAAATAACTGAGCACTCTGAGGATCATCTTTGTTGGAAGAAACAGGTAAAATTACTTGCCACCTGTTCCAGTCCATGTGAGGGTGTCGATCTCCACTGCTAGGAGGTCGATCACTGGAGAAACGAAGTGAGGTAACTGGGAATTCTCTTTCGTTGGCAAAAGATCTAATTGGGGCATCTCCAACTGGGAGCAAACATAGTGGAAGGATGTCTCATCCAGAGACCACTCCGATGGTATTGGATGGCTTCTGGATAACGCATCTGAAATAACATTTCTCACCCCTGCCACGTGAAACGCTGTCATTGTTAGGTTTCTCCTCTGAAGAAACCTCAGAATAGAGTGTCCACTCACTAAGAGGCTTTGATTTCCCGGACCCCTTCCTGTTCAGACAGGCCACTGCTGTTGCGCTGTCTGAGTGTAATCTGAAGTGGATCCCTGGCTGGAGATTCAGCTTCTTGATTGGCAATATACACGACGGGTATCTCTAAAATATTTATATGGCAAGTTGAGAGAGAGAGACCATGCACCCTGAAACATCTGCCCTGCATGTGTGAATCCCCTAGCCTGTCTGGGAGGTATCTGTGTACACATCCAGACTGGGTGGAGGTGGACAGAAAGGAATCACTGCCGAGAAAACCTCTGGATGCATCCATCTTTCTAAAGCCTTCTGATGAAAGGAGGGAATGGACATAACTGATTCCTTTGCTTTCTGTTGGTCTTCGTGATTAAAAGTGATTCGGGCCCTTTAAAATGGCTTTGCCCACAGGGTCGACTATTGATGCAAATTGGAGCCTCCCCAACATCTGCTCACTTGCCGACAAGACACTGATGTTTTGCTTCAAAAATAACGAAAGGGTCCGAGATAGAGACATGACCTTGTCTCTCAGCAGATACAGGTTACCAGAAGTGGTGTCCAAACCACCCCCAGCCACTGAAAGTCTGTTCCGGAGTTAATCTTGATTTCTTCATGTCGATAAGAAAAAACCCCAACTCAGACAGGGTCTGTAAAACAATCCTTGTTGCCTTTAAACAACTCACTCCCGAATTCGCCCATATCAGCCAGTCGTCCAGGTATATCAATACCTGGATACCTTTCTGCCTGAGTTCCCTCAGAATTGGACAGCAGATCTTCGTGAATACTCTTGGAGCGATGTTGAGCTTTGAAACGAAACTTCTTCCCTTCTAGACTGAATCCGAGGAACTTCCTGTAATATGGATGTATCGGAAATTCAGAATATGCTATAGACGTCTTTCAAGTCGATGGAGGTGGCAAAAGCTCCTACTGGCAACAACGATCTTACGTCTTGCAAAGTTGTCATTCTGAAGGTCGGACATTGTATTGATTGTTGAGGGTTGACAGGTCAAGATGATCCGTCTTTTGTTGTATCTTTCTCGGGACTGATAATAAGGGGCCCTGAAAGAGGAGGGAGGTCGTCTCCTCTATTGCCCGATTTTCATCATGTATGAAACAAATTCTTTGAGTTGTGGATTGAAGCCTGAAAGAATGAACGGAAGTGTGATGGAGAACTGCATCACTCCCACCTCAGCCCCTTTATGATTGCAAGACCCTGAATCTCTTGTACAATATCGATGAAAGTATTGGAGTCTCCTGCCAACCCCCCCTCAAATTCTAAAAAGACTTACCCCTCCCCTGGAAGACTGATTACATCTAGGGGTGCCTGGAGACATCATACCTCTGCCCCGAGGTTACATTTTCCACGGACCTCTTGAGGTTACCATTCGGGGACATTCTGTTAGAAGATGAACGAAGAATGTACTGATTCTGGTAATTCCTTCTGAAGTTACCCAAGGTTTGTGTGAAAGGGCGCTTCGTAGCAGGATTCCTAAAACCAAGCATGGTCAGCATTGACTTGGCCTGCATGAACAGCTTGGGTGACTACTCCTTCCCAGGCGTCCTCATGAGAAGGAGGTTCTTTGAAAGCGGATCTGGACTGAGGAAAACTTTAAAACCAGAGTATTTTTCATGTTAAAAACAGCCCGGAAGTGCGAGCTTCCTCAATTCATATTTCTTTCTAGCGAAGAGGTTGTAGGCTGCTACCATGGCTGTAAGGGCATCTTCAACAAAGCATAGCTGAAGAGTTAGGATCCTCTTTAAGGGTCTGTCTGGTTGGTACTTCCATTAGTTCCTCGTTGGACGAGTTGATTCTCGGCTCTGCCAACGCTAAATCAGAGAAATTTATTTCTGGTAATAGAAATTAATTTCAAGATATAATGTGGTTCGGATCCAAAAAAAAAAAAAAAAACAATAAGTTGTAGGTCCCGTTGCTAGGTGACCAACTGGTTCCTAGCCACGTAAAAAAAATTCTTATCCTTCGGGACCAGTCCTAGGGGAACTGTTAATCAGCGCAGTATTCTGGTAAAACTAGGATATACTAACTTAGTACTTCCGCTGCGATGGTCATGTTCAATGAGCTAGGAAGTTCTGATGTGACACCTAGCTCGTCTTGAAACAGCATTCTTAGGAAGCGGGCTGCAATCTGTCAGAATTGAACAAGACGGCCGGTTTCCATGAGAACAAAATTCTCCCCTTTCAAATGTCTTAATGTATTCCGTAGATGTTATGGGAGAAATGGAGTCTTCTTCCCGAGGTTATCCTACTCGGGGTCCTGTTTTTAATGTTAATCTCTCCATCTACCTCTGTCCTGTGTCATTTTCCTCCCGTACTAGAGTAGGGGACGAATTCTTAGATGCACGACTACTGCCCTTTCCCCCTTCGAATCTGGAGGATGGAAGGGGCTGTCGTTCCATTCTGATATAGCAGCAAGATCGGGTGTAAGACGATCAAAAAGGGCCTCATAAGCCTGACGGACTGGGATGATGCCCATTGTTTCTTGGAGGAGCCACGTCTCTTTGAACCTGTGCCTCCTGAGAGTTTCTAATTAATGAAATATTCTTCTGGATAGAGGTGGCGTCAGACGAGGAATCATAGTGAGATTCTTAAAGGGATGTTCCTCTAGAGTAACAATCCTCTGTTGCGTATCCCTATTGCTCCAAGGATAATCTCCAAAGTATCCTGAGATTAGCCAGAGAGGGCGGCGCCCCTGAGGGCGCAAGGGGCTAACTGGGACAGGAGGCGACTGTATAAGGGCGGCAGAGGCAATACATTCTTCTGGAGTCACTGCTGAAGAGATGGGGTCTTTGGACGAGCCACCCTTCACAGAACCGTGGGAAGAAGCTGCAGAGGATTGGATGTCGACTTCCCCTGAAAGTGTGTGAATCCACGAATTCTAGATTGGCGCTAGATGCCGAGTATGACTTCTTTGGCAGGGCGGCAGACTTAGAAACTTATCATGTATAGGAGGTTCTTTAAAGGCCGCAGGAGAAGGCTTAGAAATTACAGTTGTTGAGATTCCAGTATCGCATCAGGCAGGTTCCGAGATGCATCAACTTCAAGAACCACCTCACGGCAGAGAAGAAGCCCTTGAGGAAGCCACATCCTGTGCAATTGCAGATAAAGACTCCTCTTCTTGGTCGTCCATTATCTGCTATAGAGGGACACGCGTTCAAAGGAAAGTCTTCAGGAATAGTTCAGGTAAACAAGACTAAACCTAAAAAATCAACATTTTGAGCAAGACAAAGAAGTTACCGACCCTGGATTGAGATCCAGCAGGAAGAGTCAAATCCAGGCGCAGTATGTGTCTTAAATTCTGATGAACATCATGAACAGTTTTTCCCCAAACTCATAAATTCAGGCAGTAAGCGCCTTAAAGGCGATGATGGCGTCTTCGGTCTGGGCCAAATTATGGGCCTTGTCCCATAGTCCATCACAGTTGCCACAAATTGCTCCATGCACGAGTCGTGGGTTATGTCCTCTGTTGCGTGATTGCATTCACAGCAGGGCTTCTGGAAGAAGGATTTCCTATTGAGTTTTAAATCATCAAAAAAATCCTTTGCCGCCCAAGGGTGGCATCCCACTTTAGGGCGGCACACCTTAAGGCGGCAACGCAGCAACAAGCATTATTGCAATTATAGCCCCGCTGCCGCAACCGCAGCAAAATGTTAACTAGGCAATCTAGAGCTGCTATTGGAAAGGGGGGCGGGGGAAGGGGGGGGGGGGGGGGGGGGGGTGGGGGGGGGGGGCGGCAGGGTATATGTAATCAAGGTATTCAATCCCTTCAAAGTCCTGCCGCTGCAACTGCAGCAAAATGCAATCAGTATAATCCTGCAGCTACTATGAAAAAAATGGGGGCGGGGGCGGCAGGTAAGGCTGATAAATGGACTAAAGCAATATAAACTGTAGAAAGGGAATGAATAAAAAAACATAAAAAGAAAAAAAAAATTTTAATACCCCCGCCCCCCCACACACTAGGGCTCATTAACGCCAACGCGGCTGCATTAGCAAATCTGAATGTCTGCCGCGTTTGCTGAAACCATTCATGAAATAGTATGCCGCTCAAGTAATAACACCCTCAAATCAAAGGAAGCGGTCCTGTCACCTTCATTCCACCTATCCTGACAGATACCTTGGTTCAGGATCGAAGAGGTATATCACCAACGCGGCAGACATTATAGCAATCTGAATATCTGCCGCGTGCTAAAAACCATTCATGAAATAGTATGCACGCTCAAGTAAATACACCCTCAACTCGAAGGAGGCGGTCCTGCTGCCTTCTTCCACCTATCCTGAACAGATACCTGGTTCAGGATAGATCAGGTATCGCCAAACGCGGCAGACATTAGCAATCTGAATGTCTGCCACGTTGCTAAAAACCAATCATGAAATGGTATGCCGCTCAAGTAAACACTTTCTTAATTCAAAGGAAGCGGTCCTGCCGCCGCCTTCCACCTATCCTGAACAGATACCTGGTTCAGGATCGAAGAGGATATCACCCGCGGCAGACATTAGCAATCTGAATATCCCCTGCCGCGTGCTAAAAACCATTCTGAAGTAGTATGGCCGCTCAAGTAAATACACCCTCAACTCGAAGGAGCGGTCCTGCTGCCTCTTGCCACCTATCCTGAACCAGATACCTGGTTCAGGATAGATCAGGTATCGCCACCGCGGCTGACATTAGCAATCTGAATGTCATATGCAGCGTTACTAAAACATTCATAAGATAGTATGCCGCAAGTAAGTAAGTACACCTTCAACTCGAAGGAAGCGGTCCTGCCTTACAGCCTTCATCAACCTATCCTGAACAGATACTTGGTTCAGGATAGAAGAGGGAATCGCCAACGCGGCAGACATTAGCAATCTGAATGTCTGCCGCGTTGCTAAAAACCAATCATGAAATGGTAATGCCGCTCAAGTAAACACACCCTTAATTCAAAAGGAGCGGTCCTGCCGCCGCCTTCCACCTATCCTGAACAGATACCTGGTTCAGGATAGAAGAGGTATCGTACTGCACCCTCCGTGAGACAGCGCTGCCCGCGAAGGACGAGATAACTCACGGGGGTTCTCCTACTCACCATCAAAAGGCTGATAGGGGGAGAACCAACGGTACCCCAAACACCCCTGGCCGAAGACCGAGAGGGGAGGGCTACCAGCTGGGGAGCACACCTCAAGGAAGGGGAGGGCGGGTGGGGGAGGATGGTAACCTAACTATGGATAGCCTACCCTCTCATGAAGGATAAAAACACATCCCGCAAAGTTATTTACACACACATATCAAAACTGACCCTAGGTCAGTCTAGAAAAAGTAAACATGAATAAAAAACACACAACAAATAATATTAAAGCTAGCCTAACTTATTTAGAACATAGGAATATAAGCGAACCCCCTAGTTCATTATGACTGACAACAAATATGCCGTCGCTTTGGTCAGGATGAGTACACAGTCTTGACAAGCCCATTAACATCGAAATACGTATGTATTTGGCAAAAGGCAAAAAGGAAAACACCAAAATGAACTATGGGCTAAAAGGAATGATTAATGATAAAAACTCACATTAGGATGAGGATAATAATCCCAAAATACGGAAATAAATGAGAGTCACACAAAAGGTAAACACCTGTCAAGGAGAATAGGTGAACATGGTACGATGGTGGAAACAGTTGATGGGATGGATTGCGCTGTTCTTCTTCTTTCTTGGAACGGCTCTCCTTGCACGTAGTGGGGAGGTTTGACATTGGAATGGTTGTTTTTGATTAGGCAGACCTGAAATTCAAAGTCACTTCTCTCTATATACATGCTTTTAGCCTGTGAGAGAGCCCTTTGGGCGTTTTTGGTCTATTTAGACTTCTTGATAATTATTTCGAGAGTCACCAACCTGTACAGGTGGTGAATAGTCCTCCATGAGTGACCCAGGTCTGCCCTTCGGTCAAAAAGGGCCTCATAAGCCTGACGGACTGGGATGATGCCCATTGTTTCTTGGAGGAGCCACGTCTCGTTTTAACCTGTGCCTCCTGAAGAGTTTCTAATTAATGAAATATTCTTCTGGATAGAGGTGGCGTCAGACGAGGAATCATAGTGAGATTCTTAAAGGGATGTTCCTCTAGAGTAACAATCCTCTGTTGCGTATCCCTAATTGCTCCAAGGATAATCTCCAAAAGTATCCTGAGAATTAGCCAGAGAGGGCGGCGCCCCTGAGGCGCAAGGGGCTAACTGGGACCAGGAGGCGACTGTATAAGGGCGGCAGAGGCAATACATTCTTCTGGAGTCACTGCTGAAGAGATGGGGTCTTTGGACGAGCCACCCTTCACAGAACCGTGGGAAGAAGCTGCAGAGGATTGGATGTCGACTTCCCCTGAAAGTGTGTGAATCCACGAATTCTAGATTGGCGCTAGATGCCGAGTATGACTTCTTTGGGCAGGGCGGCAGCAGACTTAGAAACTATCATGTATAGGAGGTTCTTTAAAGGCCGCAGGAGAAGGTCTTAGAAATTACAGTTGTTGAGATTCCAGTATCGCATCAGGCAGGTTCCGAGATGCATCAACTTCAAGAACCACCTCACGGCAGAGAATAAGCCCTTGAGGAAGCCACATCCTGTGCAATTGCAGATAAAGACTCCTCTTCTTGGTCGTCCATTATCTGCTATAGAGGACACGCGTCAAAGAAAGTCTTCAGGAATAGTTCAGGTAAACAGACTAAACCTAAAAAATCAACATTTTGAGCAAAGACAAAGAAGTTACCGACCCTGGATGAGATCCAGCAGGAAGAGTCAAATCAGGCGCAGTATGTCTTAAATTCTGATGAACATCATGAACAGTTTTTCCCCAAACTCATAAATTCAGGCAGTAAGCGCCTAAAGGCGATGATGGCGTCTACGGTCTGGCCAAATTATGGGCCTTGTCCCATAGTCCATCACAGTTGCCACAAATTGCTCCATGCACGAGTCGTGGGTTATGTCCTCTGTTGCGTGATTGCATTCACAGCAGGGCTTTCTGGAAGAAGGATTTCCTATTGAGTTTAAATCATCAAAAAATCCTTTGCCGCCCAGGGTGGGCATCCCACTTTAGGGCGGCACACCTTAAGGCGGCACGCAGCAACAAGCATTATTGCAATTATAGCCCCGCTGCCGCAACCGCAGCAAAATGTAACTAGGCAATCCTAGAGCTGCTATGGAAAGGGGAAGGTGGGGGGGGGGGCGGCAGGGTATATGTAATCAAGGTATTCAATCCCTTCAAAGTCCTGCCGCTGCAACTGCAGCAAAATGCAATCAGTATAATCCTGCAGCTACTATGAAAAAAGGGGGCGGGGGCGGCAGGTAAGGCTGATAAATGGACTAAAGCAATATAAACTATAGAAAAGGAATGAATAAAACACATAAAAGAAAAATATACACACACTAGGCGTCATTAACGCCAACGCGGCTGACATTAGCAATCTGAATGTCTGCCGCGTTGCTGAAAACCATTCATGAAAATAGTATCCGCTCAAGTAAATACACCCTCAAATCAAGGAAGCGGTCCTGGTCACCTTCATCCACCTATCCTGAACAGATACCTGGTTCAGGATCGAAGAGGATATCACCAACGCGGCAGACATTAGCAATCTGAATATCTGCCGCGTGCTAAAACCATTCATGAAATAGTATGCCGCTCAAGTAAATACACCCTCAACTCGAAGGAGGCGGTCCTGCTGCCTTCTTCCACCTATCCTGAACAGATACCTGGTTCAGGATAGATCAGGTATCGCCAACGCGGCAGACATTAGCAATCTGAATGTCTGCCGCGTTGCTAAAAACCAATCATGAAATGGTATGCCGCTCAAGTAAACCACTTTCTTAATTCAAAGGAAGCGGTCCTGCCGCCGCCTTCCACCTATCCTGAACAGATACCTGGTTCAGGATCGAAGAGGTATATCACCAACGCGGCAGACATTAGCAATCTGAATATCTGCCGCGTGCTAAAAACCATTCATGAAATAGTATGCCGCTCAAGTAAATACACCCTCAACTCGAAGGAGGCGGTCCTGCTGCCTTCTTCCACCTATCCTGAACAGATACCTGGTTCAGGATAGATCAGGTATCGCCAACGCGGCTGACATTAGCAATCTGAATGTCTGCAGCGTTACTAAAAACCATTCATAAGATAGTATGCCGCAAGTAAGTAAGTACACCTTCAACTCGAAGGAAGCGGTCCTGCCGCCTTCATCCACCTATCCTGAACAGATACTTGGTTCAGGATAGAAGAGGAATCGCCAACGCGGCAGACATTAGCAATCTGAATGTCTGCCGCGTTGCTAAAAACCAATCATGAAATGGTATGCCGCTCAAGTAAACACGCCCTTAATTCAAAGGAAGCGGTCCTGCCGCCCCCTTCACCTATCCTGAACAGATACCTGGTTCAGGATAGAAGAGGTATCGTACTGCACCCTCCGTGAGACAGCGCTGCCGCGAAGGACGAGATAACTCACGGGGGTTCTCCTACTCACCATCAAAAGGCTGATAGGGGGAGAACCAACGGTACCCCAAACACCCCTGGCCGAAGACCGAGATGGGGAGGGCTACCAGCTGGGTAGCACACCTCAAGGAATGGGGAGGGCGGGGTGGGGGAGGATGGTACCTAACTATGGATAGCCTACCCTCTCATGAAGGGATAAAAAACACATCCCGCAAAGTTATTTACACACACATATCAAAACTGACCCTAGGTCAGTCTAGAAAAAGTAAAACATGAATAAAAAACACACAACAAATATATTAAAGCTAGCCTAACTTATTTAGAACATAGGAATATAAGCGAACCCCCTAGTTCATTTATGACTGACAAATATATGGCCGTCGCTTTGTCAGGATGAGTACACAGTCTTGACAAGCCCATTAACATCGAAATACGTATGTATTTGGCAAAAGGAAAACACCATGAACTATGGGCTAAAAGGAATGATTATGATAAAAACTCACTTAGGATGAGGATAATAATCCCAAAATACGGAAATAAATGAGAGTCACACAAAAGGTAAACACCTGTCAAGGCGAAATAGGTGAACATGGTAACGATGCGTGAAACAGTTGATGGATGGATTGCGCTGTTCTTCTTCTTTCTTGGAACGGCTCTCCTTGCACGTAGTGGGGAGGTTTGACAGGGTTGGAATGGTTGTTTTTGATTAGGCAGACCTGAAATTCAAAGTCACTTCTCTCTATATACATGCTTTTAGCCTGTGAGAGAGCCCTTTGGGCGTTTTTGGTCTATTTAGACTTCTTGATATTATTTCGAGAGTCGCACC
Source organism: Macrobrachium nipponense (assembly GCF_015104395.2). Classification (NCBI taxonomy): domain Eukaryota; kingdom Metazoa; phylum Arthropoda; class Malacostraca; order Decapoda; family Palaemonidae; genus Macrobrachium; species Macrobrachium nipponense. The sequence goes on along the minus strand of NC_087203.1, from coordinate 77,249,616 downwards.
AAGACCTGTACAGGGGTGAATAGTCCTCCATGAGTGACCCAGGTCTGCCCTTCGGTCAAAAATATATGTATATATCTAGACACCCGCGTCATAGGTGAGCTCTACAAGTGACGATCCCAGAACTAAATCCAAACATTGACTCGCGTGGAAAAAACCAGCCACCATGATAACTATTCTAACTGGATTTGGCCAGACAAATTTACTTATTGGCCAGGAGATAGTTTTGATTGAGTTCGGATTGAATCACCATCCTCCTCTAAACATCGTAGTGGTCACGATTGATTGGGAAATTCTCGAGAGCTAAGACAGCTATTGTGCGTACTGTTTATGTATACATTATATGTGTATCATACATTTTACGTATTTATATAAATAAATAAATAAATATATATATATATATATGTATATATATATATATATATATATATATATATACATATATATATATATGCATATGTATATAAATACATATAATTAATTCTCTACTTATATACATATACATATATATATATACATACACATATACGTGTATATATAATATATATATATATATATATATATATATATATATATATATATTATATATACAAAGGTATAGCCACGAGGGAAAGATAAAACAACGGAGTTTCCGCAAGATCTTTCGACGTTGAACGTCCTTCATTTACCAAATGAACTGACTTATATGGGGAATTGACAATACAAGAAAGGTCATATAACTGACAGATAGGGATTATAAAGAAATTAGTACCTAGAATCCGACACAACTGAAAGATGAGTAACCTTCCCAAACAAGCATAAACATAAGTAAAAAAAAAATTAAGACAATCTGCTCAGACACAAGGACAAGACAATTAAAGGATTATTATAGGTGACAGCTATTCAGAACTTTGGTAAACAAAAACATATTCACAATACATATTAAACATACATATACAACGAAGATATCTCTAAGGCAACTAATTTTTATTTAAGTCTGTAATTATATCTTTGAGGTCATTCTTAAACATGTTACAAATACAAGGGTGTAAATGAAACAGGCCACGACTAAAATTGAAATTACAATGAGAATAACTGTCTTAAAGAGCAGATTCTAAAAGATTTCGTGATAATACATCTTTTGACTTTGCAATTCAACTGAACTACCAATCCAATTTATTCCGGTGGTTGTTTTCACTTAAATGAGAATGAATATTGCATTTAGATGTTTTGCCCAGTTTTTACAGAAGAAATATTTATGCTGGCTTAATCTTACTTCAATAAGCCCTTGCTCGACTGCCCGAGATAAAATGAGGGACAGTCCATACATGGAATTTTATATATTATGTTGTTGCTTTTTCTGGGGCCATTTTTTTATTAACATTCGTTTTAGTGTGTTATTATAGGAAAAAACAAGGTTGACCTTAAAGGCTTTTAACAATGATTTAATGGTTTTAAATCCATTAAAATAAGGCAAACTGAGAGTGTTCTTTGAATTTTCTTTCTCCGTGTTACTTACACTAAAAAACTTTTTGTGGGCTTTATTATAACAAATATGTAATATATGTGAAGGATAACATAAATCTTTCCCTATTTTTCTTATGTATTCAATTTCTTGATCCAAATATTGGGGCCTGACAATGCGCAATGCTCGTAAAAACATAGAAGAAAAAGTTGATATTTTGATGTTAAGATGGTGGCCTGAATAGAAATGAACATAAGTTAAGTTGTTGGTCAGTTTCCTATAAATACTGAATTTACATAGAAATGGTTCTCTATGTGTCAAAACATCTAAGAAAGGGAGGCAATTGTCTTTTTCTAATTCTAGAGTAAACTTAATCGATGGTACCTGGTTATTTAATTTAGAGAGTAAATCATTTACATCAATACCGACAGGCAGAACAGCTAAAATATCATTAACATTACAGGAATATACATGATATTAGGTAAGTAGCGTTTTTCAAAGAATTCCATGTACAAGTTTGAGAGGAGTGGTGATAAAGGGTTGCCCATTGCCATGCCAAGTATTTGTTGATAAAATTCACCATTGAATATAAACTTACAATCACAAATGCACAACCTAGTGAGTGAAATAATGTGACTTATAGGTAGAGGTAATTCATGCTGAGTTAGTTCATTACTAAGATATTCTAAAATAGAGTGTATAGGGACTATAGTAAAAAGAGAACATACATCAAAACTAACGAATCTATCAGTGGGGCAAAAAGCAATTTTGTTTAATTTATCAACTAAATCTAGAGAATTATATATATGAGAATCGGAAATGGTTCCAAGTAACGGGGACAAGAACTTAGTGATATATTTCGAAAGTTTATATGAAATTGAACCAACAGTACTGATAATAGGCCGCATAGAGTTATTTTCTTTGTGCGTTTTGACTAATCCGTACAGGTAAGGTAGCGAAGGAGATTTGACTGACAATTTGCCTAGTAGTTCTGTTTTATCTTTAAGGATATTTTTCACTGTGCCATTGAAGTTTTTTATGATTTGATCAAGGGGATTTTCTGTTAGTTTTTTATAAGTCACATCATCATCCAGTAGGGCTTGCATACGTGATATGTAGTCAGCTCCCTAAATCCTTGCTGCCACGCTGTCTAAGAAGATTTTTCCTATAATAACACACAGTCGAGCAAGGGCTTAGAAGTAAGATTAAGCCAGCATAAATATTCTGTAAAAACTGGGCAAACATCTAATGCAACATTCATTCATTTAAGTGAAAACAACCACCGAATAAATTGGATTGGTAGTTCAGTAATTGCAAAGTCAAAAGATGTCTTATCACGAAATCTTTTAGAATCTGCTTTAATACAACTTATTTCTCATTGTAATTTCAATTTTAGTCGTGGCCTGTTTCATTTACACCCTTGTATTTGTAACATGTTTAAGAATGACCTCAAAGATATATGTAATTACAGACTTAAATAAAAATTAGTTGCCTTAGAGATATCTTCGTTGTATATGTATGTTTAATATGTATTGTGAATATGTTTTTGTTTACCAAAGTTCTGAATAACTGTCACCTATAATAATCCTTTAATTGTCTTGTCCTTGTGTCTAAGCAGATTATTGTCTTGATCTTTTTTTGTTTTTTAACCATTGTTTGGGAAGGTTACTCATCTTTCAGTTGTGTCGGATTCTAGGTACTAATTTCTTTATAATCCCTATCTGTCAGTTATAGGACCTTTCTTGTATTGTTAATTCCTCATGTAAGTCAGTTCACTTACTAAGTAAAGGACGTTGAACGTCGAAAGATCTTGCGGATACTCCGTTGTCTATTTTTCCCTCGTGGCTTATACCTTTATTTATGGATTTATCACGTTCCAAACTTTCGTGATTCAGTTATACATACATACATATATATATATATATATATGTATATATATATATATATATATATATATATATATACAAAGTACATTTAAAACAGAAAACTACGACACACCCCGACTTGCGATAAATCTGGAAATCATGACCTTGCCAATTTCTCCATAAAAATTTATTACTTTTCGGGTTAATTACCATCTACGTCATATAACAAAGAAAATCAAATTAATCAAAGGTACTTCCTTGATTCGTTCAGCATATTAAACTTCATAGCCAAAGGTCAACCTGACCACTGAAAAAGACTATAATAAAATAGGCATAATATAAAAGTATATCTCAGTTTAACCAGACCACTGTGCTGATTAACAGCTCTCCTAGGACTGGCCTGAAGGATTAGATATTTTTACGTGTCTAGGAACCAACTGTTATTTAGTAACGGGGCCTGCAGCTTATCCTATGATCCGAACCACATTATATCGAGAAAGGAATTTCTAGTCATCAGAAATAAATTCCTCTGATTCGACGTTGACAGAGCGGTGAATCGAACTCCGGAATACCTAATCGAGTAGGCGAGCACGTTAATCACTCGTCTAACGAGGAACTAGATATAATATAGGCGAAGGTTCATGGTTGATACTTGCTTGAGGGGACTGCTTCCGACTCCTCGCTACAGGGGCCTTTCACTTCTCTAATAATAATAATAATAATAATAATAATAATGAAAATAAAAATAATAATAATGACAAAAGCCGCAAAATATTCACTTATTGTTTTAATTCGAATTCAAGCTGGTTACTAGGGTAAGTGTCAAACCTATTTTACTTGATTTACCTAAGGTAATCCTTCATTACACCATATGCCTACCTTTCTTTCCGTGTGTGTGTGTGTGTACGTCTTGTGTGTGTGTACGTCTTGTGTGTGTTCATCTCCGTTCAACCGGAATCATAAGCGAACAGCACCATTATACTCGTGTCAATTTTCAGTTAATGAGAGTACAGGATATTTCATATGGAAAGAGAGTATTTAACAGAGGAGAATTTTCATTAAGAATGAGAGAGAGAGAGAGAGAGAGAGAGAGAGAGAGAGAGAGAGAGAGAGAGAGAGAGAGAGAATTTCACAAAAGAGAATATTTCACAAAAGAGAGAGAATATATCATTAATAGATGAATAGAGAAGGCAATATTTCACATAATAGAATATTTCCCTTATATATATATATGTATATATATATATATATATATATATATATATATATATGTATATATATATATATATATATATATATAGAGAGAGAGAGAGAGAGAGAGAGAGAGAGAGAGAGAGAGAGAGAGAGAGAGAGAGAGGGCAAATGCTTCACACGAGTAAGAGCATATTTCACCTAGAGAGAAAGAGAGAGAGAGAGAGGAGGGGGGAGGGGGGATCAGCGGCCGACATCATAAATGGTCCAGTGATCTGGTTTAATGGACCTCATAACCGACCCTTTAAGACAATAAGGTACACGGGTCTCTCTCTCTCTCGTCACCAATATTTTTTTTCTCTTTCTTTTGTCAGGGCTGCGGAAGTCGTTTCTTTTCTTATTTATCAACCTTCACTGACCGTTCGTTAATTTAATCTCTCTCTCTCTCCCTCTCTCTCTCTCTCTCTCGTAAAGATAGCTATCATATCAATTCTACTTCATATAAAATTATTCCCTTTTAGTGAACCAGTCTATTTTTCTCCAGTGAAAGATCTCTTTGTGTTATATTCTTATATCCAATAATTTATTGTACATTATCCTCCTTTCCTCAATTGAAAGCATTTTCTTTAGTCAACAATTCTCTCTACGTATACTCTCATTCTTGAGCTCTTATCTCTCACGTTTAATAATCCTCTAATTCTTGTCCCCTTCTCTCATGCGAAATTATTCTCTTTGTGTAATTTTCTCTTTAAGCAATAACAGTTCTCTATTTCTCCGCGAGATATTCTTTATATGCCTCATATATGAAATCATACCTCTCTCTCTCTCTCTCTCTCTCTCTCTCTCTCTCTCTCTCTCTCTCTCTCTTAATGAATTCTATTCACATAATGTGACGACAGAACATAACCGAAATGTAATTAATGCTAATGATTACAAATTTCCCTTCATAAACTTTATTCCCACTTCAGAATGCGTTTAGTCGAATTTCAATAGCTCCCTCTGCTGATTATTAATATCAGCTACGTGGATAACTGACCCTTCTCTTGATATATTATGCCGTACATTTCATTATTGGAATACAATATCTCCGAGAGAGTTTATGAAAAACATCTGGTAATTTTTCTCCTCGTGAATATTCCCATCAAGTCGTTATCTGCGATTTTTACATTACAAAATATTTTTTGTATTTCTCTCTCTCTTCTATTTTTCGTATGTGGTTTTTTCTTTACGCAAAACTAAGTGAATACGCGCACACATGCCTCTCTCTCTCTCTCTCACACACACACACACACACACACACACACACACACACACACACACATATATATATATATATATATATATATATATATACATACATATATATATATATATATATCATAAACACATATGTATATTTTATATATATATATATATATATATATATATATATATATATATATATATACATATAAATTTTCTGCTGAGTAAAGGACGTTGAAGTCGAAAGATCTTGCAGAAACTCCGTTGTTTATTTTTCCTTCGTAGCTTATACCTTTATTTTATGGAATTTGGAATTTATCGTTTTCAAACTTTCGTGATTCAATTATATACACACACACACACACATACATACATACATATATATATATATATATATATATATATATATATATATATATATATATATATATACAAAACAATAATTTCTCATTCCCAGCATCATAAGTAAACCAAAAAAGCATTAAGAACGAAAAGAGGAATTATTCTAATTCTAAAGATAAATAAATTACAGCGTCTTAGAATTAAATAAAAAAAAAATCTCCAAACAATAGGCCACATTAGAAAGCGCCATATAACTTTTCCCTCACAACCTCCAACTTCTTAAATGTTTAGGAGAAAAGTTCAGAACTTTTTAAATTATCATATTGGAAAGGAGGTCGGTGGGGTGGGGTGGGGGGGGGGGGCGGGTCGGGTGACTCAGAAGGGACCTAATTTTAGAGTAGCCGTATATTTAGCACTTGGCAGCGAGCGATTGTTCGCGGGTAATGTATTAGTCCTTATTTATTGGATTCTGTTTACATTTTTCCGTTGTTCTACATGTTCACGGTTAATTTTGTATACAAACATTTTAAGAAGGAGCAATTCTATTTACCTTATATATTTACGATGTTTGTCAGGAGGATTTATAGTCAGCACTAAATGTTGCGTTGTTGATCTTTCTCGTATATGTGATCTCTGTTTTTGGTGATGGAAAATTTCCTTTATCAATTTAGTCTTCGACTTCGTTTTTCAACCTTTACGTCTTTGATTAGACCAAAAGAAATAGTTTTTTTTTTTATCAGCTTTATTCCATCATCATTTTTATTTTTTGCTTGTTCAAAGACTTCCATGAGAGCTCATACGTTCTTGGGCCAATCCCGGATGTTAAAGAAGTGATTTAATGGGTTACAATGATACCCAAGACCCAGTGAGGTGAACGAGTAGATGCTGTGTAGACTATTAATACTGGAACCGTCCCACTCTTGATGTTCTTAACTCTGGATTATTTTTTAATTCCGAGTCCTTCATTTTACTGACGTTCGGGCGTTGGGTCAAAGAGGACTGGAAAAATATTAGGCTAGAAAATTTGAAGATTTACAACGGTTGGCCTAATAGGCAATTTTCCGTCACTCCGTATAACGCTACACATGGGAGGAATTGGGGCCGGAAGGTCATCAGACTGAATAATGAGCAGAGTTTCACGAACAGTTCGAGCAGCGGCGGTATTTTATGACGTCACGGAGAATGAGTGAAAAACAAAATGACCTACATAGGATAAGATGAAGGATTCTGATCCGTTCTGAGAAAATCAGAAGAGGCTGCGTCAGAGGAGGGTCTGAGCGTGAAAGTCACCTCTATCAGGTTCAGCGCCATTAACAGAAAATGTTACTCATTTATAACTTCCCGCGCAGGTATGTTGGTAACTGATGTAGATACATTTCTATATGCACTTATCATTTCTCTCATACAGGAACAAGATAAAACAACTAAACAACCTTTATCTTTAGTATCAATCAATCTGCAAATATTCACGTGAAACACGCATACAAGAAATGATTAGCTTGCTTAACAACCTTCAGAAATTGTGTAGGAAAATAACAGACACGAATGACAATAAAGATGCATCAACAAAGTTGTAGACTGCATTGGGACAATATAAACAGGGTAAACCGAGGCAGTTATTTTTGGTGCTTTTAAAGTTGAGCTTTTGAACAATGAAAGGAAATGAAGATACTTAGAACTGAGTTGCGTGACAACACGCCAGCTCGTTTGAATATAGACTATGATGCTTTGCAAAGCACGTAGCATGAACTAGTACACTGAATGAAGAAACTGGGACGGTGTGCTTTGCAAAACATGTGGCACTCACTAGTAAATGGTGTGCATATACCAAAGATAATGATATTTTATAAAACTTGTGGCACTCACTCATAAATAGGGTACATGTAGCTACTAAGGATGATGATGCTATGCAAATTAGCAATACGCACTACTGCACGGGACGTGGGCACTATTTGTGCTGATGCTTTGTTAAAGCAAGTGTTACAAAAGCGGGAAATTAAGGGGGAGAGAAACAATCGCCTAAATGAACAACCTACAGACCAATCCCGAGGGAAAAGTGTCAGTAATAAAACAATAGCCACTGTGAATTTTACAAACATGGAGATATGATACATTTACATACATACACACACACACAAACGCACACACGCACAGAACCTCACAAATTATTTCTCTCTGTATCCACCTGTTTAGGTGGAGTGTTGTCTCCCCGTTTGCTGTTGCTCTTCTCACGTAGGGAAGTTCTCGTGTTAGAGTTGTCATGACGACGGTAATCATCGATCAATTACAAAGCACAGAGAGAGAGAGAGAGAGAGAGAGAGACTGATGCTCTAATTTTTATATGAGATTGAGAGCCAGTTGCTAATCCCGGAATGGGAGAAATAAAGATATATAACTGCTGATCCTTAATTGGTAAGGCAGAGGTTTGAGAGAGAGAGAGAGAGAGAGAGAGAGAGAGAAAGTAAACTAATCCTTATTTAAAATAGCAGCTTTTCTTATGTGGATCAACAAGAGAGAGAGAGAGAGAGAGAGAGAGAGAGAGAGAGAGAGAGAGAGAGAGAGAGAACTAATCCTTATATAAAAATAGTAGCTTTTCTAATATGGATCAACAAGAGAGAGAGAGAGAGAGAGAGAGAGAGAGAGAGAGAGAGAGAGAGAGAGAGAGAGAGAGAGAGAGACTAATAATGTGTTATATTAAATTTCCAGTGTTAATGCTTGGTGGGGTCATTATAAATCTCATTATCAATATTGATGAAATCGTTATCAATAATGATTTACCATCACCGATGGAAGAACAAAGGAAATGGTGCAACAAAAATGGTACATTAATTGGTATTGCAAAAATAGTTAAAAATAATTCGTTTCCGTGCACAGTGCCTATCATTTCTGAATTAATATCCATACCAATATTTTTTCTGATGAACGCTACGCGTAAAACAAATTTACATCAAGTTGTGCTCAATTTACATACATGCATACACACACAAATCGTTATATCTATCTGTTTATCAATATATATGTGTGTATACATGCATACATACACAGGCGCACACACACAACATATACATGTGTACATGTGTATGCGTATGCGTGTAACTACATGTGTACGTAGATAAAAGTTTGATAATCAGAACCATCCATTCTTGACGATATAAGTACTTCGACATTTTGTCTTATTATTTTTCTCTGATAAATATTATTGCCATATTATTTTGAGTAAATATATTTTTCTACGATAAGTATATTTTTCTATGATAAATATATTTTTCTACGATAAGTATATTTCTCTATGCTAAATATATTTTTCTACGATAATATATCACTCTATGATAACAATATTTTTCTAAGATAAATATATTTTTCCACGGTAATATATTTTTCTTCGATATATATATTTTTCTTTGAATGGACTAATCCCTTCCCTTAGAAATGAAGTTCTCATAACTCCATTAGGCTACTGGGACAGCCAACTACTGCCCCTAAGTAGCCCAGGACCGAAGAAGCAATGAGACGAATGGAGATGGTAAAAAAAATGGGGCTCAGTCCGAAGAAACTGATGGGCATCTTGCATCCGGGAACACGGAAGCAAAGAAATATGAATCTCGAAATTAATTCGAGTATAAGAAGAGAGACGTTGGAATGTGTTTTGAGGAAATGAAGGTTTTAAGTGAAAGGGAATAAAAGGTCATGATCCATGAAACAAGGAAGCAGCAAGTGAATTCCAGTTTTCCAAACTATAGATAAAAGTACCCTAACCGAGCATATTGAACATTTCAATAGTTCCGGCTTACCTTACCCTGCAAATCTGTTTGTTTCTCCAAAGGTTCAAGTCTCCTACCTGAAAAATAAAAAGGACCATGAATATCACATTAGAGATTAGGACATTTTTACATGATCATTTTACTTCCTCTTACTTAAATGAAACATGAAGAAGTCAATGATGAACAATAAAGGAAATAGACACGAATCAACAAAGAGGCGAATCTATGCATATGTAAAATGCTGAGAGAGAGAGAGAGAGAGAGAGAGAGAGAGAGAGAGAGAGAGAGAGAATTAGAAATGCACAAGTCTACATTTACAGCGTCCTAAACATGCTAACATCAGCATCAGTGGCAGCTGGGATGACTTACTTTCAGTGGTACAGGAAATAAAAGATCCCTGTCTGTCAAGTTAAGGGACTGAAAGGTTAAGGAATGTATTGAATTGCATTGAATATAGAATTTAGGCCAAATGCCAAGCATTGGGACCAATGAGGTTATTCGGCACTGAAATGGAAATTGACAGTAAAAGTCTGATAGGTGTAACAGGAGGAAAATCTAGTAGTTGAACTAGAATCAGTTTTCAGGAGAGGCTGGCAAGTAAGATGGAAGAAAGAGAATGTGAAAGGATTGAGAGTAAAAGGAACGAAAGGGGTTGCAGCTTGGGGTCGAAGGCACGCAGCAAAGAACCTCAAGTAATGTCTACAGTAAACCGCATGACGTGCACTGACGGCACTACCGCCCTACGGTTGTTAAGGAATGTAAGACCTCTGTCTATGTCATTAAAGGAATGAAAAGCCTCTGTCTGCGTCAAGTAGAGAATGTGAGAAAGGTATGTGTCAGGTTACAGAAATAAAGGACTCGACTTCTATCTGTGCCAACTGAAGGGAATGAAAGACATTTGTATGTGTCAAGTCTAAGGGACAGCAAAGGAAATCAAGGATCTCTGTCTATGTTACATTAAAGGAATGAAAACCTTACCCCGGCCTGTGTTATGCTAAGTGTATGGAAGATCTTACCTTCAAATGTGTCTAATTGGGGTTACGAAACACCTCTGCTGGTTTTCTGTCAAGTTCTAAGAATAAAAGACACCCGTCTGTGTCAGGTTAAAGGAATGAAAAACTTCTGTCTGTGTCACATTAAGGAAATTAAGAAGCAGTCTATCAGAAACAATGGGCAATGGGCAATTGAAAAACCTGTCTGTATCAGGAATTTAAAGGGAAATTAACAAAAGAAAACTTTTTCTGGTTCTTCAGGGGAATTTAAAAAAGGGAATATGAAACAAAAAAAACCGGTCTGTGGGGTTTCAGGAGTAGGGGACAATAAAAAAAAACCTTTGTGTGGGTTTTGGTGTCAAACATTAAGGAAATTAAAAAGCTGTCTGTCAGATTATGGCAATGAAAAACCTGCCTGTGTTAAATTAAGCTGAAAAACTTCTGTCTGTGTCAGATTAAGGAAATGAAAAACCTCTGTGTTAGACTAAGGAAATGAAAAACCTCTGTGTCAGATCAAGGAAATTAAAACCAAACCTTCTGTCCGTGTTCAAAAAAGTTTAAGGGAATTGGAAAAACTTCTTTGTCCTGTGTCGGATTAATGAATAACTTCTGGTCTGTTGCCAAGATTAATGAAAAATAAAAACTTCTGTCTGTGTCAGATTATGGGAATAAAAAACTTCTGTCTGTGTCAGATTAAGGAAATGAAAAACCTGTCTGTGTCCATTATGGGAGGGAATAAAAAACAAAACCCCCCTTCTGTCTGTGTCAGATTAGAATGAAAAAAACCTTTCTGCAGGATTAAAAAAGGGAATAAAAAACTTCTGTCTGTGTCAGATTATGGGAATAAAAAACTTCTGTCTGTGTCAGATTAAGGGAATAAAAAACTTCTGTCCATGTGTTCAGAGATTAATAAAAAATAAAATGGAAAAACCTGTCTGTGTCAGATTAAGGGAATAAAAAACTTTTGTCTGTGTCAGATTAATAAAATGAAAAAACTGTCTGTGTCAAAATTATGACAATGAAAACCCCGAATGTGTCACGTTAAAGGAATCAAAACCCATTTTTCTGACAACAAAGCCCAGTGCATGGCAGACCTCCATCTAGGACAAGAGAAGGAAATACTGACTTTTATTTTTATGTCAACTGAGCAATATTCAGAAAGATTCTGGAACGTTGATAGGAGAGAGAGAGAGAGAGAGAGAGAGAGAGAGAGAGAGAGAGAGAGAGAGAGAGAGAGAGAAATCCCTTATGATATCCTCAGCTCGCCATGGATTTATTCTTACTCACTGGGGATTTATCAAGTTCTCAGGCACCAACTTTCGCCCACCCAAATCCCTTAGCAGTGTTCCTCTCCTTACTCCTGACACTGATGCTGGAGGCTGTAGATCAGTAATGTTTGGAAGGACTTAGAACATGGCTAGTCTCGCCTAATAATGAAGTGTGGACTTGAACATTCAACGAATTGCTGATGAATTTGTAACAAACGGATAAATTTTTTTCTATTCTAAATGATTATGGTAATCTGATTTAGGACTAACAATTCTTTTTTCAACAATGTATATATCCATACATAAATACGTACAATGTATACGCACACACACAAGGATTAGGAAGCATGACGCGCGCAAAGCGGACCCGAGAGTGAAGCTGCCATTGCAAAGGCCAAGGGAAAAAATCGGAAATAAAATTAGACCAAAAATAGCAGAGGTGAATTGGAGGTTATGGCTCATCAGTGAATACAGCGTGATTAATTTGAATTTTTCTGAAGTTGCCTAAACATATGTTTCTATCGACAAAGCAAGAGAATTTCTATTTGCGTTGTTGCAAAATGGATCTAATAAACAAAGTAGAAACCTTGATTACTGTAGAGAATCATTGATCACTGTATATACAGGGAGTGTATCATTTGGTGTTATGCTTATACGTAAAAAGGCTTGTTTCATTTCTCTTGTTAAAGAGCAAAGCAACAAAAGACTTCGTTCATTTTGAAAACAACGTCATCACGTATCACCAACAGGCCGATTTAATCAATAATTAATCAGTCGAGATTACTGCTGTTACCACATAAATACTAGCATTGTGTTATGACTAATACGGTCGTTATTAGTGATACAACCAGTATTTATGTTGAGGTAATACCTTTGCTCCTAAAAACGTGATAGTAACAAAAAATAATTTTTGAAAATACAATACTAGAAACATTGCAAATACAAACAAACATGTAAAACTAAAAGCTGTAGCTTTAGGACGTCGACAGTAACAACAAATAAAAAATGCGCAGAAGTTTCTCCGGCCCAATTGAGTATTCTGTACAACGTATAATGCTGTATGAAACTCTCAGTCACGGTCCATGTAACTCTCAGCTGCGGCCAACTTTCAGGCCCGGTTGTGGCCAGTGTTGTTGGCACCTATAGCCGTGCCCGACGAACGATCATTGTTAAGTTTAACCGTAAATAAAATAAAAACTACTAAGGCTAGTGGGCTGAAATTTGGTATGTTTGATGACTGGAGGGTGGATGATTAACATAACACAATTTGCAGCCTTCTAGCCTCAGTAGTTTTTAAGGTCTGAGGGCGACAGAGAAAATAAGCATCTCAATATTTTATTTGGCAGAAAACTAAAAACGAGAAAACCAAACATGATACTGTTGCATCAATTACTTTTACAATAAATCTGGAAAAACTATCGTCTGTTGTTATTTTAACAACAAATATCCGTACTGACAAAACTACTCGTACCAGCAAGAGCAGCCTGTATTCCAGTTCCTGCGAAAACTAAGTTAAAACATCCGTCTCTGCTGAAAGAGCTGCTACTACTGACATCGGGTTATCATAGTAAGGTTGCTGCTAGTGCTACCTTTAGTATTAAAAACGTTACTGTTCTGATGACTACTTCAGTTACAGCTGACGAAAGAACAACCAGTCTAATCTAAATTCTACTCGAACAGGTATTGGTACTAGTAGCATTGATGATAACGCTGATGCTGCTACTACTACGAGTGCATTTGCAGCCGTTCCTGTGTATGTTGTGGAAGAACAAGGAGGCGATCTGCGGTACGGAATCATCCCTTTCAGCGGCCCCTCCAAGATGAGATCGTTCCGTCCTTGTGATGAAAGCGTCCAATTCCACCCCTGGAATCCAATCAAGCAAAGAGATTGGGAGATTGGGATCATTTACAAGACAGATGCCCATTCTTAATGATCTTCGACCCGGTACAGATTGGCGTCTTCATCGTCCCCTTGATTACTGAGGGGAGAGACCTGTCCTAAGGTGCAATTCCCCTCGTCGGGGAGACCGCCGATTTCCCCCAAGCCTGTCTTATCGCTGGGAGAGACGGCGCATCCAGACGGATCGCCTTCATTAGGTCCAACATAAGACCCGATTGTTTATGGGATTAACATTGCGATCAGCCTCGCATTTGCAATGGGAGCCATTTCTCCGAGAGCGTGCTCGCGTGCGGAAAATGATCTTTAGACCCAAAGAGATTCGCCGGTTAATTCTAAAAGGGAACTGCTGAAGTCTTCCGTCCTTTTAGAAACAGGCCTCTTGAGTCTTGATTCCAGCGCGTCTGAACCACACGTTATCCTTCCTCCTGCTTTCTTATCTTCCGATCTGGGAGAGATACAGGGACTGGTCTTGTTAAAAAAAAAAGATAACGTTCTCAGTAGATTACTGTCGTTCGCAAGACCAGTTTTTTGTTGCTAAAATACGGTAAACAGTGAATTCTCCTTCTAATGTCTTGCAAAGAATTACTTAAGTCGAAGCATTTAGGGAACTGAATAAAAAATTATAACGTTGTACGGTGTCTTACGTATGAACGCTTTCCATTCCTTTCATCTTCTTTGTTTCTTCTGAAAAGGACAAATAGACGATCACATGATTATAACAGCAATGCAATAAAGTTGGAGCGAAGCTACTGGCAAGTATAAACTGAAATGAATATCTACGATACAAACACGAAAGACAACATTAGAGAAAAATGACATCCATGCTAATGTAGGTCTCCGTCAAGGTGATCAGAGAAATTCTGTACTTCTTCTTCTTTAACTTCTTTGAATAATTCAGGTCATTTGTAGCCAAACAACTCCTACATTCCACCCTGCGTTGGAGATTTACATACATTCCACGTTACACGAGCAAAAGATGTCTTGTCCCCGCCTGTTTTGCCTCGTTTTGACTTTTATGTACATATAAATTTCCCACTCTCATATCTGTTGCCAGTTCCTGCTTTTATTTTCTTTACAAGACTCCACTCGTAGTTTACCATGCTGGGTTCTCAGGCTTCGTTGTGACCCACTGCTAGTCATTTAGTACCTCAAGTTCTGCTGCTAGTTTCCAAGCACTGATTTTCTTCTTCTTTTATTTAGCTGTTTGTTTCTGAGCACTGATTTTTTTTTTTGCTTAGCAGTTTTTTCTTCTGAGCACTGATTTTCAAGATTTTGCTGTTTGTTTCTAAGCACTGTTTAGCTTCAATTTAGCAGTTTGTTTCCGAGCAGTAACTTTTTTTTTATCAGTTACTAATTTGTAAGAATTTATTTTTTAAATTTAACTTTTAGCTTTATGAACAAGGCAGATGTAGATGGTCACGAGTACGTTGTGAACAAACGGATGTCTCATCTAAGTACTGAATCAACTTCATGAGGGAAAAGTCATTCCGACGTTTTGGGATAACAAAATAAATTACACAATAAAAAAAACTCGGCCCAAAATTAATGATAATAAACCAGGGACCAGACGCACGGAAAAGGCCACTCACTCAGGAAAAAGGGTAATGTCTGATTTACCACTGGCAAAAAAAAAGAAAAAAAAACTCCCGCTGACGTCAAAACAAACAGTAATCAGGAATACGAATGAGGAATGATTTTCTGCGTGACCACGTTGATGCTCACGCGATATTCCCATCACGTAATGTAGACGCTCACCATCAGTCTCGAATAATGTTTGATGGATTCCACGG
>NC_087203.1:77201324-77228824 GCF_015104395.2 Macrobrachium nipponense | reverse complement strand
AAAAAAAAAAAGGTACGTGGGGGGGGCCGTGTGGCGCTCCCCGTCCCAGCCTTGAAACGAAGAGAATTCGCCGTGGATTTTACATCCATCGTTAGGAGTGCGCCTTGTAATTATAATTTCGGGTCCTAATTTGTCGGTGCTCCCTGGAACAAGATTGGGTGTTAAGCCCTTTTACCCTTTAATAGAGGAAGTTTCTTCAATTCCACAGTGATTTTTCTACAGTTTTTTTTTTTCTGTTTTTACTTTTTCTTCTTTTGTTTGTTTTGTTTTTCACGTCGTTCTGTTTTTTCACCTTTTACATCCGGGCATCTCTCGTTTATTGGAGGAAGTTCTTTCCTTTACTTGTGCTGTGAGGGGTTGTTCTTCAGTCTAATTTTCCTCATTTATCATTTTTATATGAGTGAATCATTTGGTAGCTGTCATTTTGAAAGTTTACCGTTTTTTATTTATTTATAAATTATTCAGTATCCTTTCTGCTTAAATAACACGTAACATTTGAAAAGATTTACGTTCAACTCGAGTGAGTGCACACTTGGATAATAATAATAATAATAATAATAATAATAATAATAATAATAATAATAATAATAATAATAATAATAATAATACACGGTATGTATGGTAAGAAAATAACAAAGATGAAATCAGATAAAGAAAATAAATTCACAATTGGGTACTTATGTCGTAATACGTAAGTCAAATTTAGAATAAAAATGATAGAACTTGGAGCTCTGGAGAGCCTGCTCAGCTCCCTTTTTCGACCAGAAATATGGGAGATGGCTTGGCTCTCGTAATTCTCAACTTTTTCGTATCTAATTATGTTATTGTATTCTATCATAGATAAATAATTCAGGTTTTGTTTCCCCACTGAGTATATGCATTACTTAAAAGTATTTTATGAACAATAATAATAAGATTGTTCAGGTGAATAGGCAGGGTTGAAATGTAAATAATTTACATAACTCAAGTTTTTATTTTTATGAAATTATAATTAAGGTGCCTTATTGCTCCCAGAGATACTTGAAACCGAATGTTTCCCGAAGGTGATGTTTCAAAAGGTGTTGCTTCATCGTCTCTAGACGTCTTTGATGGTCACGCAGATATTTTTCTCTCTCTCTCTCTCTCTCTCTCTCTCTCTCTCTCTCTCTCTCTCTCTAAGTCGGTTACACGCGGCCGTGGTATTTTCTTAATCGATTTGTAGTTTCTGTTGTTGGCAAAGGCTTGGGGAATTTGCATACCGACCTATTTTACCCGGAAGATAAAATACCAAAAAAGGAGGAGGAGGAGGAGGGGCAAATATAAAGGAAAACCACTGGGAAGATACAAAAATCTTCTTGCGTGTTGTTAAGGGAAGAGGGTGCAAGAATGAGGCAAATGTGAGGGGGCGGGGGGCAGAGAGGAGAGACGTGAAATACAAATAAAAACAAATGTTATATGACGAAGAGGGGGGAGGGGAGAGAGGAGTAGGTGGAGAATAAAGGGGTAAGACAACGAATAAGATGGGGCGGGGTCGATGGGGGAGGAAATAGAACCCCCCCCGAAGAACAGGTAGACGGGGAGAATAAAAGGGAGGAATAGGAGCAAAAAAAGAAATGAGAGGAAAAGGAGTGAATAAAGGGGAGAGAAAGGAGAGTATGTAGGGGGAAATGGGAGGAAAGAAAGAAGAGACAAAAAAACAGGCAGGAGAGAGAGAGAGAGAGAGAGAGAGAGAGAGAGAGAGGAGAGAGCAGGGGGGGGGGGGGTGGGGGGGGGGGGGGGGGGGGAATCTTGTAGCATGTCTTACGCGATTGTTTCAAAGACGGGAACAACAATTTATAGCTCCTACGGAGACGCCTCTTCGCATTATCAAACCTCCATACGAAGCCGTCTTTGGCAGTCTCCCTTCAGCAATGCTTCCTGAAGCTATGCCCTTTGGCAATGCTTTCTTGAGCAATGCCCTCTTCAGCCAATAACGTTATTTAAGCAATGCCCTCTCTGCAATACCATTTTAGCAATACTTCCTTTTGCAAAGTGCAGTTAGCAATGTCTTGAGGGCAGCCAGCTGTTACAATATCCAAGTAAACAATTAGTCATGAGATCTAATACAATGATATCTTGATGACGGACACAGAAAACAACTTAAAAAAACACACAGAAAGTAACATACACATACAGGTGTATACTATCTCCTTACAACCTCGTTTGCCGGTGTGAGAGAAAATACACTTGTCTGGTCGGAACGCATACTGAATAAAAAGCAGAGTAATTTGAATAACAACTATTTGCATATATCTTATCAGTCCTTAAACTCTATATTATTACTTAGTACAATCTGCGAGTGTTAATTTGATATTCTGTATATATATATATATATATATCCTATATATATAGATATATATATATAAATATACATAGTATAGTATATCTCTCTCTCTCTCTCTCTCTCGTCCTTCTCTCTCTCTCCTCTCTCTCTCTCTCTTGGAGGCTAGTAAGCTGGGTACATTATTTAGACTCACAAGTCTAGACCAAAACACTCTCCTCCCCCGCCACCCCCCCACTCCCCCCCCCTCTCTCTCTCTCTCTCTCTCTCTCTCTTCTCTCTCTCAATACAGATTAATCTTTACCAGAGCCGAAATCTCTTGGTTTTTGAGTTCCCTGTAATGTCCCTTTCAGCATCACATGTAGCATTTTCAGGTGACAGGGTGACCGATGGTTATCAGCCCTGCCTAAATTACACCCGACCTGCAAGACATCACTCATTACGTGATGACAGGCCCATCTACTGAGACAGGTTAAATGATTCGGGGAACACTGAATAAGTAGGGAATTCCGAAATTTAAAAGTGA
Organism: Macrobrachium nipponense; assembly: GCF_015104395.2. NCBI lineage: Eukaryota > Metazoa > Arthropoda > Malacostraca > Decapoda > Palaemonidae > Macrobrachium > Macrobrachium nipponense. The sequence goes on along the minus strand of NC_087203.1, from coordinate 77,225,999 downwards.
AGGGATATAATGTCTGTAAGGAGCGTCAGTTAAATCGTGGTACTTGCTGGGAAAAATTTCAGTCATATAAATTTAATGTTTGGGAATAAGACAAAAAAAAAAAAAATTATTCCATAATTGTAAGGACGAATCAAAAATTTTCCTCGTTTAACGACAAAAGTAAAAAACCATACAGTCATTATTAAATTTTTTTGCTAGATCGTGTAACGACAAAAAAAATTCTCTTCAAAAAACAAACTAAATGATTATTATAAACACTCGATTACGTTTTAAAAATAAGCTTCATCGAATTCATAAACTTCAGAGAACCACAAAATAATAACTGTCTTTTGCTAGAGTCTAAATTTCCTCGACTAAATAGTGGAAGCTATTTAAAAAAAAAAAAATTTTACTGAAGAAACGACGCTGCGAAAGGGGTCGCTTTACCTACAAAGCCTTATCTGGTATGCAACTCCCGTCGGCGTCCGCCTCGCCTATTATGTGCTATTTTAGATTCATTAGCTTGAAAAGGGCACAAGGGTTCTTTTTCTATTTCATTGTAGGAAAAGCTGCGTATTTCATGTAGCATATTTGATTAGAAAGTACACAACCTCACACCACATAACTAAAAAATTTTATATTAAATACGCACACATATACATATATGAAAAATATATATCCATTTGTATATATAAATATATATATATACATATATATCTATCTATATATATATATATATATATATATATATATAGTATATGTATATATATACTATTTTTATATATACAAATGGATATATATTTTTCATATATGTAGTATATGTGTGCGTATTTAATATAAAATTTATATATAAATATATATAATATATATATATATATATATATATATATATATATGTATATGTATAGCTATTTACTATATAAACAAATGGATATATATTTTTTCATATATGTATATGTGTGCGTATTAATATAAAAATTTTTTAGTTATGTGGTGTGAGGTTGGTGTACTTTCTAATCAAATATGCTACATGAAATACGCAGCTTTCCTACAATGAAATAGAAAAAGAAACCCTTGTGCCCTTTTCAAGCTAATGAATCTAAAATAGCACATAATAGGCGAGGCGGACGCCGACTGGAGTTGCATACCAGATAAGGCTTTGTAGGTAAAGCGACCCTTTCGCAGCGTCGTTTCTTCAGTAAAATTTTTTTTTTTTTAAATAGCTTCCACTATTTAGTCGAGGAAAATTTAGACTCTAGCAAAAGACAGTTATTATTTTGTGGTTCTCTGAAGTTTATGAATTCGATGAAGCTTATTTTTAAAACGTAAATCGTGTTTATAATAATCATTTAGTTTGTTTTTTGAAGAGAATTTTTTTGTCGTACACGATCAGCAAAAAAATTTAATAATGGACTGTATGGTTTTTTTATTTTGTCGTTAAAACGAGGAAAAAATTTTGATTCGTCCTTACAATTATGGAATAAAATTTTTTTTATTCCATAATTGTAAAATTTTATATATATATATATATATATATTATATATATATATATATATATATATATATATATATATATATATATATATAACAAAAATGTAGTCGGACTTTTTATGAAAAGCCTAAAAATGTCTGTACGTTAATAACGAACTAACCCAACGTTTTATGCTTAGGAGACACGTGTACAAACACACACACACACACACACACACACAACAGAAGTTCTAAATCACTCTAATGACAGAAAACGAAACTTTATGAAAATAGAGACTGATACCTACTTAGGTAGCAATTTACCCCGAGCAGCAAGAAAAAAAAAAAAAAAACCTCCACAGAAACACAAAAAGCGCCAAGTGCTTCCTCATGTGAGGATTCGATTCTGGTCCAGCAAGCACTCGCGATTTGTTCTCTTCTTTCGCTGGGGGAAAATGGAAACAGATGCAAGGGTGCAATTCATTGGAGAGGAACTTTCAACGTTGCAGAGCCTCTCCACCTGGTCATTAAATCAAGGGAAACAATTAAACCGCCCAAGTTAAGGCTTCACCTTAATTGGATATTTGGCTCCTTCATCAAATCCTCGCGGGAACATCGCAGAGCGAACCTCCTGAAGAAAAGCAGAGGACAGGAAGCAGTCGGAAATGCTTGATGATAATGAACTCTCTCTCTCTCTCTCTCTCTCTCTCTCTCTCTCTCTCTCTCAAAAAAAATCTCACAGCATATTCATGACGCAGTCTCACAACGTTCATCTAATAAAGTGGCTCCTTTGTCGAATCCAGGTTGGAACTCTAAGAAACGTCGGGGGGCAACCGTAGTATTCGGTAAAACTTTCGGATTATGGGCGGACCTTTGCCGTTAGTTTGCTCTCTCTCTCTCTCTCTCTCTCTCTCTCTCTCTCTACACAAAGCTTAAGGCTGAATACAACATTTTAAAAGGATTTCTAATGATGGTGAACTGGTCTTTTGCTCGGAGGCTCTCTCTCTCTCTCTCTCTCTCTCTCTCTCTCTCTCTCTCTCTCTCATTATGCACTCCGTTCATGTAATCATTTGACAAAACGAGTTGGAAGTGGTTAAGCCTAAAGGTCTTAGGCCTAAGAATGACCTTGCTTTTTCAATCCTCATGGGGATGCCAGCTTTTGTCTCATCGGGCAAAGATAGATTACATATATCCTATCGTAATGAGCAACAATTATTTTCAGGGAAAGTTTCTCGCGTTCCAATTTTTGTAAAAAAAAAAAAAAGAAAAAAAAAATGAAAATATAAAAAAAATAAAAAAAACTACATTATCCGACAAGCTTGATAAGACTGAAATTTCCACAATCTTATGAGATACTTATAATTTCCTTCGGTTATTAGAACTTTTCTGTAGCCTAACACGTTCCTAATGGAAAAAACTTGTTAAGCATCACCGTTAATGCTTCAGCATCTTTGAATTGTTAAAAGAAAAGAAAAATATTTGTTACCCAACAGTTCAGTTTGCGATAAACAAGCGAGCCTGGTGATTTGAGACCTTTGTTATATTAAATTTTAAATTGCCATTCTTCAAAGTAGAAGTCGACATTCGCTATCCATTAGGTCCAGTCTAGGAAAAAAACGATGGATATTAATTCCTCTGAACACTTATGCTGAATTTAATAGAGTTCCAACTCCCTTGACTTTTCTAAAGGTACTCACAACATCGATCGTCAATTCCCATTATCTAAAAAATAAACATATCTATTAAGCAAAAGGTCACGGGTACAAGGAGACAGTAACATAAGCAATTTCGCTGCACGTTCGTATTCAATTTCGTAATTTATATTTTCTTTGCTTTGATAAAGATAAAACCTTATTCATTACCGAACAGGTCCCGTCTGCCAGAGGCCTCCGCTGCATGTATGGCAATGAGAAATGAAATCGACGTTCCCACTCAGGACAAATTAGCAATCTAATTAAAATAGAAATTACCTTTATAATTAGCAATCCAAATCAACATTGCAATGACGGTCTCAGTACGCAAAAAGATGCGGGATTCAATCTGCTTGCAAAGGAAAAGAATGCAGAGCTATTTTGCAATCTGAAAACTCGATGGAAAAGTTACAGTTAAATGCTAATTAAAATTGAGAGATGCAATCACTTTTCTTTTATCTAAATGTTATTTTTCTACATATGCATTCAGTAACACATGAGATTACATAATCACTTATATGTGTAGACCTTCAGGAGTATTCAAATATACATATCTGAACATATTGCATACAGAGTTGTAAAATCTCTTCTTAATATAAACCAATACTCATGGTAGTCGCAGTTTCATAACATAATTAAAACAAAATGAAAGCGCACATTACAAAATTAAATACTAAGGGAACGTAGAGAGCTTTTTTTTATGCTAATCATTACGATCAGGGGAGACACAGCATCCTACGTTAGTATGGGTAGTTGACCTCGTTAACAAAAATGGATATTGAAACGTAGTAGCTTGGGGCACAATTATCATTAACATACAGGCTCACTTCTTTGGGAAAAAATGGCAAACGGATGCAAAAATTCCATTCTAGAAAGCCCCAAAAGTGTGGAACGTGGTGAATTGGCCAGCTTGTTCAATGCTGAGATCAGACTGTGAAAAAGTATGATATTGGTATTTAACGAGGCAAAGTTTACCATAACCAAAAGCAGAGACATGCCTATCTTGTACGTTCCTATTTTGTATCAGATTCATGCAAAAAAATAGAGAATTATGAACACTGTTAGTCTTCATTACCATGTTTGTGCTAAAGCACAGAATCAAGAAAATTCTAGAAGCTCCGAGACTCCTGGTGACTAGGCAATGGAAAGCAATGAAACAATACGCAGATTCCAAAAGATTCTAGCGGCTCTGAGAATCTTGGTAACCTGGAAACAGAAAACAATGAGACAATGCACAAACTCCAGAAGATTCCAGTGGCTCTATGACTCATGGCGACTTGAAAATGGAGAGCAATGAGACAATGCACAAGTCCCAGAAGATTCTAGTAATTCTGAGACTTCTGACGACCTGGAAGTGGAAAACGATGTTAAAAGAAACAAACCCATAAGATTCGAAGAACTCTGTGACTTGGTTATTTGGTGGAAGGAAACTTTAGAAAGAGGAAAAAGATAGATTTAGAACTAATTATTCATCCATCTCCTTATTTGAGATTGAAAACTTAGACTAGAAAAAAAGCCCTTCTATACCCTGCCAAATGTCTGTTAATTTAGAAAGCGTCGTCCTTTGACATGTCTTCATCCATTTAAAGATTATTATTTTAAAGTAAACCTGAAAGGCTTAGCTACAGTCTAAAAGAATTTTATTTTTGTTTAGGCTTAAGTCAAAAGCCCTTACTTTCCTGTTTACAGAACTTCTAGAATATCAAGAAGGCCTTGCAAGAGTTTGAAGGATATTTTTGTTATTTAGGCCTAAGTCAAGGGACAATATTTCTTAAGTACTTATTCAGATTGAGTCCTACAGATAAGTGAGCACTTGATGTCTCCTCGGATGGACTAACAAGTCTTTGAGACATCCTAATCCTTGTAACTCCTTGTAATCTCTATTTTCTATGCTAACAAATGTCAAGAAACGGGTAAAAAGTTTAAACTAATAATGGGATAAAAAAGGAAAATAGATAAGATAGAAGATACAACAAAAGGAAAGAAATAGAAAATCAGCATAAAAAGAAATCCCCAAAAGTTCTGGAAACAGATTTGGCTTGGGAATTCTATACATTACAAGATGAATGTACAAAAACTCTTTAGCAACAAAATTATATGTATATATATAAATATATATATATATAATATATATATATATATATATATATACATATATATATATATATATATATATATATACATATATATAATATAATACATAGTATACAACGTATATACTATACATACATATATTATATATATATATATATAATATATATATATATATACTATATATATATATATATATGAATACATATAGTATGTATGTGTGTATGTACAAATACATATACATACATATATTATATATATATATATATATATGAATACACATAGTATGTATGTGTGTATGTACAAATACATGTACACTCATAAAAAAACAATAGCAAATGCATTAACACAAAAGGGAACAACAAGTATAATAGCCATAATGATAATCAGCTGAATAACATTAAAAACTACGAGAAACATCAACAACGTCTTTCTCAATTTATTGGGGCGGGAAAATACCTTCTCTTATTTCTTATGCCTTCGATCCGGCAAGGTCAGATATAGAGTGCAAGTGAGTGGGAGAGAAGTTTCGATTGACAAGATAAAAAAGTATACATTGCTAAAACGGCCGGAATAATTATAGCCCAAAGCTCTCTATTTCTATCTCTCGGGTATATTATGCCGAACCATGCTACGATCTTAGGGATTAGTGTAGTCTGCAGATTTAGCGACTAGGAAGGCCATTAACTAATCAGGTGAATCTCTTCCTAATCCGCGAGGATTTGGGCGAATGCTTCTTCGTATGATTCTAAGTCACCCTTTCCTTTAGATTCTCTGACATCGTCTCAAATGACTGCCGCTCTTATCAGACGCTAAGTCTGTTGCAACGAGTACTACTGGAATGAGGTTCCTAAACCCTTACCCTTTCCCCAACAGATGACCATGACTGTTCAGAATTTAGTGTTGGTAACCCACGCATGAAATGGCCAGACTAAATGAGTATTGGAATCAGGTTGGCAATATCATACCCATACTCTTTCCTTAACAGATGGCAGGCGTTGATTCAGATGAAGTCTTTTCGTTTCCAGTGCAGCTGAAGAGTTCGGAAAATGATTTCAACGCTGAGTGAGGGAGAAGTGTTCCCACACAAACTTTGTACATTATGAATGCGAGTTCATATTCCATCTTAAATGAGAGTGGAGAAATTTCAGAGATCTTTTATTCAAGAGAAGATTAAAAGATTTATCTTAAAAGACGATTACATTGATGCTAACTTCAGGAGGGGATTAACGAAAGCGCATCGTTCGAGATTTAGGAACTTAAGATAGTTTTTCATTACATTTTCTTCATGCGAGTAGGCGTTAGAGTGTCTGTTACTAAGGAGAGAGAGAGAGAGAGAGAGAGAGAGAGAGAGAGAGAGAGAGAGAGAGAGAGAGAGAGAAATAATATGAAAAAAATCGAAGATCAATAAGAGTAAGAGGAGAACCACATGTCTTATTAAATATAAGTGTATGTATAAAGTGAGAAAAAAATATTTGTAGAGAAAGTAAGGACTTACATATATTAAGAAAACGAGATGTAGAGGAGAGAGAGAGAGAGAGAGAGAGAGAGAGAGAGAGCGAGTGCTGTGTTGCAGTTTGTTGCCAATGTTTCTGTTAATCGTGACGCTGATACTGACAAAGGGATTTGATTGTATTGGACAGGTACCTTGAACTCCCCAAACACCTTTCCTGGCACTAGTTCGTGTAGGACACATTTTGAATTGCAAATTTCCTGAATAACGTCCACATCTCTCTCTCTCTCTCTTCGCTCTTCTCTCTCTCTCTTCTCTCTCTCTCTCTCTCTCGTCTCTCAAAACACAAACACTGAGCAGACTATATATATATATATATATATATATATAATATATATATATATATATATATATATATGCATGTGTATATATATATACTATATATATATATATATATATATATATATATATATATATATATATATATATATATTCAAGCAGTATACGTTCGTTTAAATTTTTAAAACAAATTATTCTGTCTGTATGTCTGAATAAAAGTGGGAAGACCTCATGTCATGGGTAAGATTTGTCAGAATTTATATTTTTTTCATGTATTTGCTCAATCTCTCTCACTCTCTCTATCTCTCTCTCTCTCTCTCTCTCTCTCTCTCTGTATATGCACATGCATAATTACAAAGGTGCTACACAGCGTTTTTTCTTTTCTAATGGTGACTTCTTTTGTTTTCTGGCGTTCATATTTTCTGCCAAATATTTGCATCTGACAATCAATATTTTCCTACTCTGGCGCAAAACTGAAGTCATGTGGACATGAGCAACAATTCTGCCTCAGACATTGATTACTTGGTGCAGATATTGGTAGCAAAACGTTGAACGATCTTAATGAAAATTCTTGTGCAACGCCGTATTTAGATCACCACCGTACAACCTTCTTAGGACACTCAATACAGTTGTTGGGTGGGTATAACACAAAATATTAAATATAAATTTTCAGTTACTATTTCCGCTTCCACTGGCCCTTCAAAGAAGTACAATTTTTCCAAAAGTGTTCGAGCAAGATGTGTAAATATATATATGAAAAAACGTATCATATAGAGTAAGTAGTTAAATTTATAAGGTCTATGTCAACAATGGCTTTTCTTGTTGGTGATAAATATAAAAATGTCGATCATTATAATGACAGTGACTTTTAATATTAAGAAATACTACCATTATCTACGATAACCTTTTCTCTTCCAAACTGGGATTCACACTTACTGAAAGATCAGCATATCAGCGAAACTCTTGGATGGTGTGCCACTTATCTAACATTTGTTATTAAAACACCCAGCAATGCGCCATTTTGATAATATTAACCCGAACCATTTGACTTCATTCGCCCGATGGTTTTTCTATGTTTATTTGACATAACGTGGAATGGGTACCCTTGGTCTAATGTAACCTCTTGGTTCCAGCTTCCAAAGATCCTAAGTTGTTACTGCTCATACTTGAGCAGTAACTCCTGTGTCTAATTTGAGTTGAGTTGAGTTGAATATAAAATTTAGGCCAAAGGCAAAGCACTGGGACCTACGAGGTCATTCAGCGCTGAAATGGAAATTGACAGTAAAAAGTCTGAAAGGTGTAACAGGAAGAAAACCTCGCGGTTGCACTGTGAATGAATTATTAGGAGAGGGTGGAAAGTAAAATGAAGAATGAGTACATGAACGGAGGTACAGTAAAAGGAACGAAAGCGGTTGTTCTAAAAGAGCAACCTTTGAACGCTCCCTTCACAAATAGCACTTCTTGGTATTATTGTCACAATCTCACTACAGAAACATGTATCCTGTCATTTCGTTAACCTAAGCTGATTTTTGTTGTTTTGTCTTTCTCTTGGATAGCCAATGGAACTTCTTACAATTACTCCATCTTCTGCTTTCGTCTTCTTCCTTATCCATAAGAACTGCCAAGTTATGGAACGCTTCGGCTTCCGATTCTCTGGCTATAGCCTCGGACAACAAGCATGGTTCTTCCCCTGGCAACCTCCAGGTCAACAGTGCGACGAATTTCTAAATGGCTGGTTGCCAGGCCACGATAATATAACCCCCAAAATCGTTGCCCATGGTCCCAGCGAAACCTGCCAACCTACGAAAGGCAGGTTTATTTTGCTTTTAGACCTGGGCTACTCACGGACAGAGAGTTGCCAGTCCTATGTGCCTCAACATGCAAAAGAAACGGCTGTGGGGCCATGGGGGGTGGGGGGGGGGGGGGCGGGGGGGCGGGATGTTGCTGAGGGTGGGAGGGTGGCCATGACCGGTAGAGACTCAACATCAGAGAGCGAGAGACGTCCATAATGAAGAAACAACGCGATTCTGTACAGAACAGCTCGAGAACGTGAGCTAAAAGGGACCTAACAGATCGTTACACGCATAAAACCCACCCGCCCAAATAGGTCATAATTACATATCCTAAGATTGATGTACTAACGGTTCGAAAAGATTTAATCCCCTTAGAAAATGGGCATCTGGTGGGGTGCAGGGAATATGGGGGAAGGGGGAGAGATCCGATTGTGTGTGTGTGTGGGGGGAAGGGGGGGGGGGGGAAAGAGAAGGAGTCCAAGTCACCTTCTAGTGATCTATTTATGTCTTCTTCTCCGTTGAAAAGCGTGGTTGAGTTCGAAGTAGTTGGATTAAAACTTGAACAGAGAGAGAGAGAGAAGGAGAGAGAGAGAGAGAGAGAGAGAGTACTCATCTCCATAAGCAGTATATAACTTGCATAATAATTATATATATATATATTATATATATATATATATATATATATATATATATATATATATATATATACAGAGATTGTGCTACCAGGGATTTCATGGAATCCCTGAAATTTTCAGGGAATTCGTGAAATCACCAATTCACTTAGGAACTTTTTATCCCACGACTAAAGTAATAATCACGGCGAATCAGTGGTTTATCTACACTATTTCGCCGTGTTTAGTATTAGCCCTCGGGGACCAAATGTCCCTATGTGTATTTGATCGTTGTGGGGCTATATATGTACGAAAGTAATATATATATATATATATATATATATATATATATATATATATATATATATATATGCATTTATGTATGTATGTTTGTATTTGTTGTGTATTATATACATATATATATATATATGTATTGTATTATTAGTAATATAATATATATATATATATATATATATATATATATATCTATATATATATATATAGCGAGAGAGAGAGAAAGAGAGAGAGAAAGATAGAGAGAGAGAGAGAGAGAGACTAGATATATCTATATCGCTACTTAAAACACTGTTTTGCAATAGAAGTAAGTCGCCACTACCTTCTACAGAAAGATAGGACGCCGAAACAAAGGAAAGAAAAAGCGATAAATTGTGAGGAGACATTACGCCCAGAGACAGAGAGATGGAAGGTAGAGGTTCAGCGTCTCATGGAAGACATTTTTCATAGGCGTCTGACACTGAATAGTGTCATCCCAGGCTCAGCATCCAACATCCATCAGGAGAGGAGAAGATCTTCGAGGAAACGGGGCTTAAGAAGACGCCCCTGAAATATCGAAGGAAAACAATTTTTTTGATTTTTCGTGGTTTTTCTCACATTTTCTTTTAGCCTATTTTTACTTCTCGCTATTCAGGCAGTATTTTTTTTATCCTTATTTGTTGCTGAATTTTCTTCAGCAATTATTGTTTTGGTAAGTATGGTTACTGAAACTAGATATTTGAAAATATAAAGACCACTGGTTCTCGACCCGCAATTCGCTAGATGGTTTCAAAGAGCAATCTTTTTTTCACAAGATGACTTCATTTTCACTCGTGGATATTTGCATATCACACAATTATATCAATATCACTATCATCTGGTAGATGAAATGATTACAATTTCAACGAAACTGTTGTAATTATCAATAAGACGTTTTTACATTCATTGTCAGGTAAATTGGAGTTTGGGTAGATTACATTCACTCCTCGATATTTGCATATTATACAGTAACTTAAATATTAATTGTTATCTGCTGAATGAAATCTTTACAATTTCAGTGCTGTAGTAATTATTTAGACCGAGTTATTTACATTAGTGTCAGGTACAGAGGAGTTTGGGTAGAACGCATTCTACAAAATGAATTCAGATTCCCTCATGGGCATATTTGCATATTAAACAATTACATCAATGTTAATTATAATCTGCTGGATGAAATGATTGCAGTTTCAATGAAACATAAGTAATAATTTATAATGATTTAGTTACAGTGAAGTTTCAATTTAATTGGAGTTTGGGTAGATAGTTTGATTATTCATGGACTGGGCTAACTAAGAGGTACCTAGCTAACTTAGGGGTTAGTTTTTTAACACCTACAATTAACTCGAAGGAAACTTCGATAAATTAAGAGATAGTAGCTTAACTCAGGGAGCGCTCTCTTAACTTGGGTACAGGGTTAACTCAGAAGGTACTTTTCTTTTAACTCAGAGGGTTATTAGACTGACTTGAGAAGGTATTACTAACTTCAGGGGCAATACGTTAATTCTGTGTAAAACGAGTTGATGGAGAACATAGTGAACTTGAAGAGTATTGTTTTACTAAAGGGGAATGAAATTTAACTCGCGGTACTGGTGGTAAGACGGACTTATATGGATTTGCTTAAATTTCAAAGATAAATGTACTACAAAAGTAGCTTACAAAAATATTGCTATTAGTATTAGAAAAAATATGAATAACCAGAAAAAGAGAGAGAGAAAAAATATAGATACTGTTTTTAGGCTCCAAAAATTTTTCCATCACCATAAAACCAGGATCGATCCTAATTCCAAAAAATTCATTTCGAATGCAATTAACCTGAAAGAATTTGCAACACATTTCTCTCTCTCTCTCTCTCTCTCTCTCTCTCTCTCTCTCTCTCTCTCTCTCTCAAACTCTACCATTATAAAAATTCAATTTTGAATACAACTATTCACTCGAAGGTGTACACAGTCTTTCCTTCCTCTCTCTCTCTCGTCCTCCTCGGTCTCTTTCGTCTCTCTCCTCTCTCATCTCTCTTGCTCTCTCTCTTCTTTTCCATCCCAAGGGGAATTCTCAAGCCATTTTGTGTATGGCCTTTCTCAGAGAATGTTTTCCTCGGCCGTAATTGCTTGTTAGTGATGTAGTTCCACCTAATTGGCCTTGATGCTGTGGGCAGGGGGAGACGGCGGAGGGGGGTGGGTTGGGCAGAGTGCCAGGGGGAGGGAGCCCTTTGTCGTTTCGAGGTCAATTATCCCCTCTCCCGTTAATATGAAGAATGGTAAATATGAGGCAGCGAAAATAAAGAACAATACCAAATTGTGAGGTGTCGCAAATACAAGGTATTGCAATTTGCAGGAGAGTTAATAACTTTATTCTGATTTGCTATTTTTATTTTCCTGCGCATTCCTTATTTTTCTCCATCCACTAGGCCGCTTCCTTCACCATTAAACCTATTTTGTATGAGTTTGAGTATTTTTGTGTCTATCTCACACTCTAATTTTTATATATATAATCTCTATCTATTTATATATATTATATATGTATGCTGCACTTATACACACACAATACACACACACACACACATATGTATGCTACATATAATACATCCATACAAACACACACACACATACATATAGTATATATATATTATATATATATATATACATATATATAATATATATTACCAGCCATTATATTATCATTTAACATAAATAAAATAACGGGATTGTCATTTACTACAAATGCACCCATGATATACTATACAGTGAAATGTTTAAATTGTCATCTGCAACGCGCGTATATGGACACCCAAACATACACGCACACTTACACTTACAACACACGCACACAATATATATACAGGAAATGTTTAAATTGTCATCTGCAACGCGCGTATATGGACACCCAAAAAAATTACACCGGCACACTACACTTGCACTTCCAACACTTACACACACGCACAACACACCACACATTACAAGGCTCTCCGTTTAGCTTCAAAATTTATAAAGGACTATCTATAAGACTTATTCATAAAGCGGTCATTACACGGCAGCGATTAAATCTGCGCTTAATGAATGACCTTTCTACTTGGCGATGTGAAACCTATAAACTGCACCATTATCTTGAAGTTATCAGCTTTATCTAAAGCATGCAGCCGGTGACATTAAATAAACCGACCATGGCAATATATCAAGTTATACAACTAGCCTTAATGAGACATGAGAAATATCTCGTGATTGGCTCCTAGCCAGAATGACTGTGGTCTATGATCAAGGAATGTTTATGTGTGTGTATATATATAATATATAATGTATATATATATATTATATATATATATATATAGATATAAAAATATATCTTATTTATACTATTTATTATATATTATATTATATATACACATCTATCAGGAATTTTGAATGTATTACATAAAAGGTCACATACGTGCAAGTGAAAAAATATTTAGCCTTAATATCCAAGTCACCTTGTGATAACTAACCACCATGGTAAGTTCATGGTAAGTTCATGATCTATTCATGGCCCCCAATCGCATGTGCCCGCAAGCGCACGTGCCATTGTGTGTGAATGTGCATGTGTGTGTTTGTGACGTCTCCATGTCATTTAAAAATCTTATTTTAAAATATCAGGCATAACAATTCAATTGAATTCGTCCATCTTATGTTTCGTCAAGTCTTTTAACGTTTACAGAACTTGATACGCCTCTCTCTCTCTCTCTCTCTCTCTCTCTCTCTCTCAAGACATTGCGGAAACATAAAAGAAAAAAAAATAAGGATGAAAGAGATAGAGCTGAACTTAACCTTCAAGTTATCGATCTGTCGTCCTCTTTCAAGACAGGAGACTGTATAGCCAAAAGGGAAGAGTAAATACTTGAGAATCTAAGGAAAAGTAAACTTGTAAAATAAACGTTAAAACAGGTTGGGGAAATATAGCAAACTTGTAATTAGCCAGGGGAAAGTGGGAAAAACGGAGTAAAAATCAATATACAAACAATCTAAAAGGGAATAGGTTTAATAAAAGAGAATTCCAAAGCTTGGCAACAGTAAAGGAAAGGAACACTTAGCCGTGGCTGTAATCTGGGATTAACTCAGATTAGTTTGGAATTACCACCAGAAATCCTGAATTGGAACTATTTGCAAATTCATTTTAATATAATGTTTATCACTGCTGGCAATTATCTTTCGGTCATTCAAATGTACTCTAGTTGGGCTTGGTCAGTAACTGGATAGGTTACCATCAATATGTTAGGCCATAACCATCATTCAAGTTAGGCGATGATTGTTATTTTCAGGACTTGAATCTTATTATATATATGATTTCATTCCAATTGGGTGAGGATGAGCTTGTCGCGACCTTTATGTTCAGATGGTGTACTTTTAATGGGGTATTGGACATTCTCTCTCTCTCTCTCTCTCTCTCTCTCTCCAAATTGCAAACTACAACAGTCGAACAAGTGGTACCTATCTAATTCACTGTTCAATTCAGGAAAGGTTTAACGGAATTTAAGAGAACACGTCCACATCGTTCAGTTGACCTGAACGCGAACCAGTTCATGACATGAACACGAGACTAACAGTCCTAGTACATGACAAGACCACCACGGATTGCCAGAGACCCCTAAGCGTGTAAGAGCATGGGGCCAAAAATCATACCCCTTAAATACTTTTATTTCGGAACTTACAAACGTCCTTAGAATTCTCGTCTGAACAGCGACGGATGAAAATGAGGTCAAGCCGCCAGAGGGATGAAAAACTCATGGAGCATAAAACAGGGAGAAACGTTTCAAGAGGAAAAGTACCTCAGGAAGTTCATGACACAAATCGGATTAACTTCATATTACCGCATAAAGGTCGGTGTCAATGCAGGCTAATAATAAAGAAGATAAAGGACTGCAGATACAACAAAACGCAGCTATAAATATATGTTTCGTAAAAAAAAAAAAAAAATAGAAAACGGCATTTGGGTTTCCACCCATATTGTTTTGGTGGCATCGTCGATGAATTCGTTACAGGATAAAACTTTTATTAAAACAATAAGAAAGAAGCCAGTGAAATGCGCAATATATCACTAACTATTTAACAGAATCATCTTTGCGCATCTTTCGTTATTAACAGTTATCATTAGTTGTCCACACCTGCGAAGCAGGTGCAACGACATCAGATAACCCAAGTCCTGCAGATGACGCCATCAACCATGACGTCACCTGTGAAACGAAACAATATATCATGACCTCATTACCGTAAACTCTGACTGAGTAAGCGAATGGAATGGCGAGCCCGTCAACCCACAAGTTGTGTATTTGTATTGAAATAATTTATTATTATTATTATTGCAAAGGTAAAAAATCGTAAAACTAAAGATTAAAATATAACTGCTAATAAAGAGCGGATTTTTCCTGGATAGTGACCCCCAAGAGTTTGGAGGTTCGTTATCTAGGGCTAATATTTCTTGGGGTCATTATCTTTATGATATTTACAGTTCTTTGTTTACATTTTAACGGTCATCTCCAACGGGCTAGTACTAAACACGCCGCAAAGGTGGATACAGTTTTAAAGCCCGCGGGGGGTCACTATCTAGGGATCCCAAAGAGTTAAGAAACTCATATGCACATGAAAATATAAAAAGCAATAATAAAGGAACACGTTACGAATAATAAATAAATGTAGACGAAAATGTACCAGAATCTACCGCCGAGTAAGTCATCATTTGGTTACAATCCAAAGCAAATTAGAGAACCGAAGATGACTTGGATGAAATACTACATCACGGCGCAGATTCTCCAGCATGTCACACAAAGCGCAAATAAAAGAAGGGGAAGGGTTGTTGGCAGTTACTCTAAATTAAGCTGACCTTACAAAAAAAAACTAAAAAGCCTGATGTGGACCACTTCCGGATATTATGCAAACAACCAGCCAACAAGGACGAAGGGAAAGTTGAGAGTTCCAACCTCCGTTCACTTGAAGTTAGGAACCAATTAGGAATTTCCGAACTTCCACTCGAGTTTTTTTTTTTTTATGATTTCATGACAATTTCATGCTCTGACCCATGGGCATGGTGTGGTGGCTTATATATTAATCATATGATTTTCTATTCATTTCTTTTTTGCATTATTTGCAATTTGCATCAAGTAGTTTTACCTTTAATCCTTTAATCCTACTCAAAGTGATGCCTCTCTCTTTCTCACTCCATAAATGATAAGCTACTTCAAATCATACTAATCCATGTCTCTTGAATCGCCTGCCTTTTCATCCTACATTTAACTGAGACCTTTTAACCAAAATAAAGCAAAGTTTATTATACTTAAATCTTGTATTATTTTTAAATCTGTACACCCTTCCTGCAAAGCAAGTGAATAATTATCAGTGAATTCATGAAAATTCCAGTTATGAGCATCTCTCGACATCAATAGAAATTGAAGTTATTATTTGGAAAACGATAGAGAATAATGTAGATACTTCAAGCGTCCAATACAGAATACTTTTCATTTCTAAAAAAAAATCAGTGTATAAAAAGCACTGCACAATACAAAGTCTGTGGCATGGAATAAAGGATTTTATTCGTTTTTTGCAAGGGGGGAATTCTATAAAAAGAAAAAAAAAGGGGGGGGGGGTTGGGAAAAAAAAAGGGGGGGGGGGGGGAAGTAAAAATCTGTTAAGGCCGGAAAAAAAAACTTTTATTTCACTGAAATCAAAATCATCCTAAACTGAAAAGCAAAGAATGATTTCACTCAACAAAAACACTGATACGAGGTAAACAATTTGATTAAAATCGTGAAAACACCACAGCCATAATAAAAAAAACTATTCATTCAACCCTAATGAAACTTCCATAATTCAAAAACCAAAATGAAAAGAAACGCCACAAAAATTAGAGCACAACAAAAGATAGAACCGAAAAATATGAAGCACAAAAGGATGGAAGCACTAAGTTTGGAGTGAAGAATATTTCCCAAGCAAAATAAAAACGAAACCAGACAACTGAAAGCAGAAGCGCAAAGTAAAACTGCAGTACCATTTAGCTTTGAATAATGAATTCTTGCTTCACTCGTGTCAAAATTCCCACATCAAAAAGAAAATACAGTAAAATTCAAAATATGAGATTTGCGCAAAAAACGCATTTTTCCCCCCAAACATACATTAACTTACGTAAAAATGATATATATATATATATATAATATATAGATATATATATTATATATATGTATATAATATATATGTATAGATATATATATATATATATATATATATATATATATATGTATATATATATATATATGAAAATATATATATATATGAATATATATATATGAATATATATATATTAAATATATATATATATATATAATATATATAATTAGATATATATATGTGTGTGTGATATATATATATATATATATACATATATATATTTATATATATATATATATATAAATTATATATATATATATATCTAATAAAAGGAGCCCCCATAAAAAACACCAAAAATGTAGAGAGAAAAAGTACTATATTTTTCAGAGACTGCTGTCTTCTCTCTTCCCAGGTTAGATGAATGAGAAAAGTTTTTTACTGAAAAAAAGGTGGTATTTATACCAAGAGATTCGTCCACAAGTAAGCCAATTTTAGGTCACCCCCGCTGATATCTTTCCTTTAATCTCTTAAGCGTTGGTTGAATGAACACTTTGCGTCGACGATGTCTGATGTCCAATTCCCTTTTGAGATGTTCATTACCTGCTTCTCTTTTATTAAGGCCGATTCCATCATTTGACTCTTGTACCGGCAGTTGCTGCTATAAATTACACGTGACATATTCCAGTTTATTCTATGGTTATGTTCATTTATATGATTGAAAATAGCAGAGTTCTGTTGTCCATACCTAACTGACCGTTTTGTGTTGTATTAATCTCTGGGAAGTGATTTACCTGTAATCCGATGTAAGATTGGTCACAGTCCTGGGCATGGGATCTCATATACCCCCGAGTCTTTGGGCGATGTCTTTTGTTGGATGTTAATCAGGGATTTGGCTAAGGTATTTTGGGTAGGTAAATGCAAAAGGGTTGGATTTCCCAAGGGTGTGAGTAACTCTCTTAATCGTCCCTCCAGGTGGGGAATTTTTTTTATTTTATTTGTTGGGTGTGTCTCTGGTCTTGTCTTTAGGGGGTCGGTAGAAAATTACGTTTGCTTTTTGTGAATGCTTTCTCAATTATATGGTCAGGATACTTTAAAGATGAGAGTTGCTTGCGAATTAGTTCAAATTCTTTTCCAGGAAATCTGGGGAACAAATTCGTAAGGCTCTTAAGAATAGGTTGCTAGCTAGACTTATCTTGATAGTATTGTCATGATAGCTAAAGTAGTGAATATATGAAAGTGAGAACGTTGGTTTTCCTGTATATGGTAAATTTGTATTCTGTCGTGTCTCTGATTATTAAAACATCAAGAAAGGAATTTTATTGTCTGTTTCCCATTCAACTTTAAATTTGATGCTGGGCACTAATGCGTTTAATTTTGAGAGGAATTCATTAAAAAATTACCCCACTTATTATCCCAAAATGTTAGTATGTCATCCACGTATCTCATCCACAGCATGTTTTTGGGTTTATTGCATTTATTACTGTAGTTTTTCAAAGTATTCCATGTACAGATTGGCTAAATAGGACTTAAAGGACTACCCATACTACACCCGAATTTTTGCTTGTAGAATGATTCCCCGAATGAAATACGTTATTAGATGCACATAATTCAACTAACTTTATTATTTTTGTCAAAATTAAAACGCATTAGTGCCCAGCATCAAATTTAAAGTGAATGGGAAACAGACAACAAAATTCCTTTTCTTGATGTTTTAATAATCAGAGACACGACAGAATACAAATTTACCATATACAGAAAACCAACGTTCTCACTTTCATATATTCATACTTTAGCTATCATGACAATACTATCAAGATAAGTCTAGCTAGCAACCTATTCTTAAGAGCCTTACGAATTTGTTTCCCCAGATTTCCCTGGAAAAAGAATTTGAACTAATTCGCAAGCAACTCTCATCTTTAAAGTATCCTGACCATAAAATTGAGAAAGCAATTCAAAAAGCAAACGTAATTTTCTACCGACCCCCTAAAGACAAGACCAGAGACACAACCAACAATAAAATAAAATTAAAAAACCCCACCTGGAGACGATTAAGAGTTACTCACCACCCTTGGGAAATCCAACCCTTTTGCATTTACCTACCCAAATACCTTAGCCAAATCCCTGATTACGTCCACAAAAGACATCGCCCAAAGACTCGGGGGTATATGAGATCCCATGCCAGGACTGTGACCAATCTTACATCGGATTTACAGGTAATCACTTCCCCAGAGATTAATACAACCAACAAACGGTCAGTTTGGTATGGACAACAGAACTCTGCTATTTTCAATCATATAAATGAACCATAACCATAGAATAAACTGGAATATGTCACGTGTAATTTATAGCAGCAACTGCCGGTACAAGAGTCAAATGATGGAATCGCCTTAATAAAAGAGAAGCAGGTAATGAACATCTCAAAAGGGAATTGGGACATCAGACATCGTCGACGCAGTGTTCATTCAACAACGCTTAAGAAGATTAAAGGAAGATTATCAGCGGGGTGACCTAAATTGGCTTACTTGTGGACGAATCTCTTGGTATAAATACCACCTTTTCTGTAAACTTTTCTCATTCATATACCTGAAGAGAGAGGACAGCAGTCTCTGAAATATAGTACTTTTCTCTCTACATTTTGGTGTTTTTATGGCTCCCTTTTATTAGATGAATTCTGTTGTTACAGAACAACCTTTACCAGTCATATATATATATATATATATATATATATATATGCGTGCGTGTGTGTGTGTGTGTATGCATGTATGTATGTGTGTGAGTAATGTACTTTATAAATTGTCAGCATGTGGCAATAAAATATAATTATCATCATAAGCATTTAGTATTTTCAATATTTACAGCGCTGTCTGTCCTTCAGGAGTCGTTTCCTTTTCGTCAAACAATATCCTTTTTTTCCACCCCACCCCTTGTCCCCCCCCCCTCCCTCTCTCTCTCTCACTCTCTCTCCTCTTCTCTCTCTCTCATCTCTCTCTCTCTCTCTCTCTCATATATATATATATATATATATATATATATATATATATATATATATATATATATATATATATATATATATATATATGTATATAAAAGCTCATTCACTCAAACCCCTCCCCATTTACTCTCTCTCTCTCTCTCTCTCATCTCTCCTCTCTCTCTCTCTCTCTCTCTCTCTCTCTCTCTCTCTGTCTTTGTCTTCTCTCCAGACATTCTTTTTCTGTGAGAGGGTTTTAGCTGTCGGCTGGTTGTTCATTTTAAGGGGGGCTAAAAAGTACCGAGACAGAGGGACCGGAAATGACTTTTCGGAACTTGTGTATCTAAGGCTGCCTCCCCTTACAAGGCCTTCCCACAAAGCCCTCCTCTCTCTCTCTCTCTCTCTCTCTCTCTCTCTCTCTCTCTCTCTCAAATAAAGATAACTTTCATAATTTTCTCTTTTATTTTATTTCATTTTCTTCTTTCCACTTCACTCAATCTCTCTTCCCCTTTTCTCCTCTCTTCTTCGGTATCTCCTGATTATTTTCGTCCCGTTTCATCAAACATTTTAAAATCTTGTTTCTTTTCATTTCAATTCTTCGCTCTTTATTCTTCTTCTCCTTCTCCTCCTCCTATCTTGGTCATTTCTGTCCTGCTCAATTAATGAGTTGTTTGTTTATTTGTTCCTTTCCTTTCGTTACATATTTTCTACCTTTCGTTTATTTATCATGCTCTCTTTCCTCCTCCTCCTCCTCTTCCTTAGTTTTTGTTGTCTTTTAGTTCCTTCTTTCTAACTTTAACGATTTTACTCAGCCTCCTCCTTTTCCTCCCATTATTCTCCTTCCTCCTCGTGCATCGTACATCTAGAATTTTTCCGCCCGACATGAACAAAATGTTCTTTTTATTTCTCCTCTGTTTCCTATTTTTTGCCTTTGCTTCCTCCCCAGCTTCTTACGTCCTTTCTCCTCCTCCTCCTCCTCCTCCTCCTCCTCTTCTTCTTCCTTCTCACTCTCGACTTCGTGATTCCCTATCCTCCTCTCCTCCTCCTCCCCCATCTTCCTCCTCCTCCTTCTCCTCCATCCCCCTCCTCCTCCTCCGCCGCATCTCCTGGTTGTTTCTGCCCTGCTTAATTAAATGTCGGATGAGGTGTAATGACCCCGAAATGAGTTTGTTTTGAGGCTGCGAAACAGATTCTCTCGAGGCCGAAGACGCCCGTCAAACAGATCCTTCGCATGTTATTAACGTCGTTCTATTTACATTTCCTTTTATTAAAAAGACTTATTTTGGAAATAGCTACCGATGGGCGAGAAGAACATACAATTTTGCAAGAGGGAAAAATCGATGAAATAAGAACAAGGCAGAATCCTACAATTTAGGCCAAGGGCCAAGCACTGGGATTTATGCGGTCATTCAGAGCCGGAACGGACATTGGTAGTAAAAAGGTTTGAAAGGTGTACCAATAGGAAACCTTCGGAGAGGGTGGAAAGTAAGATGGAAGAAAGAGAATATGAACGGAAGTTCGATGAAGTGATAACAACTGAAATAGAATAAAAAGGAAATCTGTAAAAAGCAAACCAGTGAGAAAATGGTGGATAGGGGAGACAAGACGATAAGAAAGTTCGAAAAGATGAAAAGGAAACAACTCAACAGAAAGCACCGAACCAGTTGGGGAGAAATAAATTGTTCGATCACATATTTTTGTTTATGGGTTCCGTTTTGTTGTGACATATGTCGTCATCATTTTGATGCAATCAAGCTTTCAAAAGTAGACCAACAGTTAAAAGGAAATTGTATTTTTTCGGGGGAGGGAGTTAAAAGCGGGAGCCCTTTTCATTGCTGGAAAAGTCATTTTAGTCATTTCACCTTCATTTCTCTCTCTCTCTTTCCCTCTCCTTGTCTACCTGTTTCTCTCTCTCATATATATATATATATACACACACATATATGTATACATACATACATTATATTATTATATATATATGTATATATACATATATATATATATACATTATATATATATATATATATATATATATATATATATATATAGATATATACATACATTTTTCATATTGACTACACACACACACCAACATTATATATATATATATATATATATATATATATATATATATATATATATATATATATATATATATGTATGTGTGTGTGTGTGTGTGTGTGTATGTATATAATTAGTTAATTTAGGAGTCAGACAGCAGCATAACGTTAGAGTTCACAGCATAATGGATATTACGGAATTCCACGTATAGAGGAGCTAATGATAGAAGAGAGAGAGAGAGAGAGAGAGAGAGAGAGAGAGAGAGAGAGAGAGAGAGAGAGAGAGAGAGAGAGTGATGACTTCGAGTCCTTCGCCCATGATAATATGAGCTGGGCTCCTGTGAGCACCAGAAGAGTTAGAAGACCCTACTCATACCAGAACTATATAAGAAGGGAGATAAAACACCAGATAGACATTTGAATCACGCGGGTTTATCATCGCGGTATGCTGCTCAGATGTTGCGGGTTCGCGCCTCTCCAAGGGCGATGAAAAATCACTGGCTCTGCGTCACGATCAGTACTGGCTTACTGCTGCAGTGTGGGGTCTGCGGTGAAAGGGGGAAACCAACATTCTTTGGAAGCTTGAATTTCAAGTCAATGGCCCCTTGGGCTTGTTTTATGTGAATAGGTTGCATCTAATAATAATAATAATAATATATTATATATACATATACGTATATATAAATATACTACATATATGTGTGTATCTATATACATACATACATACATGTTTATCACAGTAAGGACAGAACTTGAGTTCGAATCAGGGAGAGGATGGAGTTTTCAGGTCACTCTCTATATTATGTTCCAATCCAATAACACAGGTACTCAAAAGATTGTCATCTAAGGTGGGTGCGAACTACAATAGAAAAGGGCATGGGACTATCACTCTCACCCAAAAACACTTACTGGAAAGCCTAAGAATAATGTGTTATGTAGCAACTGAAAGGAATATGGTGAATAGAGATGAACTATCAGTGTGGGATGAGCAACACCAAACTTGGTGGGGTGAGAAATTCGCAAGTAAGGCAAAGAACTGGCTGGCGAAGTGGACGAGACAAAATACTCGCTTTGATGTGGTTTGATCATGAGCAGAGAATGGGAGAAGGGTAGGTTGGAAAAGTGTGTGTAAAATTGTGACTGAAAAACTTAAGGTTAATCTGAGTAGCCACAATACATTCAATAGGGGCGGGATTAGACACCTGCTTATAAGCTTTCTTGATGGTAAATGAAGCAACTTTTAGGGTGCTTTCCATATAAAAGATTCAGACTTGATTAAGCAATTGTGAGATGAATGACGACGTAGTTATTCATTTGAATAATAAACCGCCCTCGGTTTAGATACCACAAATGGCCGAAACCTTTTTGCAGATCAACGCTAAGTTTGTTCAAAATTTTGCAAGTATGAGGCTAGAAATAGAACAAAATTTGCATGCTTTTAGTGCCGGATGAAAAGAACTGCATATTTTAAGCGATGTTCTGGGCGGTCAGAGGCAATATATCTTCTCGCGCTTTTAATGAACTTCGAGATTTTCCATAATACATTCATTAACCTCTCGGTGTAATTCCTCTTTTTTAATATCTGTATCTAATTATGTTAGGCGGTGACCTTTTGTGGGTCGACACAAATATGATGCAATTTTCAGGAAATTAAATCATCATATATATATTATGGGAAAGAAAGAAAGAGAGAGAGAGAGAGAGAGAGAGAGAGAGAGAGAGAGAGAGAGAGAGAGAACAACCATACTTACTGAAGGGGTTAAATGATTCCGCAAATAAAGACGAAGGCAAAGAAAAACCACGTTCACTGAGTATATGCCTGAGGTGACGGACCAGAACTGGCTGTTATCAAGCTATTGACTTCGACACGGTTACTCCAGGATAGTGACGCTATGCAGTAGTGAAGCCAGAGTTAGTGTCATGACTCTTTTGTCGTCTTTAAGAGTCAAAAGTAGGGAGCTATTTGAAGCCAGAGAAATTAGATGTTAAAATAGTGCAAAGAACCTCTTAGGTTATGCGAACATTACACTATACGAAGACTGATGTGATGTAAATAAATCTAAAGAACCCGATCAGAGCTAATTGAATACAGCAGACAAACCATTCACCAAGCTACTGAAACCCAAAGCATGGATAGATCGGAGACGTTCATTTGAAAATTCATATCTTTTTGCTAAGTTGCGAGAACGGAACGAAGACAGAAAGAATACTGTCTCAAAAGCACTAAATTATATTCTACCATTTGTCATTATTGATAGCATTATGGCATCCTCATTACCAGCATTGAATTCGACTAAGCTAGTGTTACTAATCAATAAATAAAAATGAAATGTTTCTGTATTTCAACAAAATATACGAAAGTGACTATTCCAAATACAAGTAGCTCAAGGCTACAGTCATAAATATCAAAAGGCTTCCCTTTATAAAGTAAAGTTGTATTGACGCAGGAAGTTACAACAACACTGTTTTGGCCTTCGAAAAACTAAAATATTATTTTGATACTAAGGGTAATTTACATCACAAATAAAAACATTCAATTCTGAGCAATACCTATATCGTTCTGCCGCTTGCTCCCAACTGAAGCTCTGAGTGATAGTTAGGGAGGAAGCCCGGTCCCTTTAAAAGTCAATCAAAGCACTGTACCAAGGTCAAGGAATTACAGGATCCTATTCCAGTGGAATCTACCAGACCTGAGAAGGCGTTGAGCTCGAGACCAACTGATCCATCACGAACCATACAGACATATCAAAGACAAAATGAAAATTTACAAAGCTCATAACATTC
>NC_087203.1:77171324-77193824 GCF_015104395.2 Macrobrachium nipponense | reverse complement strand
CTGTTCATATATATATATATATATATATATATATATATATATATATATATATATATATTATATATCTCTCTACATATATATATATATTATATATATATATATATGATATATTATATATATATATAATATATACTATATATATATGTATGTCTATATATATATATATATATATATATATATATATATATATATTATATATATATATATCTATATATATATATATATATATATATATATATATTATATATATATATATACGGAGAGTTCGAGGAGGTGAGAGGTACTCATTCATAATTCTTATTGCCTTATAAAATTGCTACTTTTCAAACTACTGTACAGTCTAACAACTTTACCATTTCATTCACATGACAATACATTGTACTTCCCTATATATGCTTTTTTCCTAACCTGAGACAAAATTTCCCTAAAAGTAAATGAAAAATTACAAAAAACAATTTTCTCTTTATCTTATCTTCCTCGATATACGTATCCAATGAATATTAAATACTACAGTAGATTCACATCAACCCTGCATTTGATGTCTAGGCCAGTTCCTTACGACGCTCCTGATTGGTTGTTGATAAGCCAATGACAGGGCTGGAAACTCTCTGTCTCTCTCTCAAGTTCGTATGGGTATGATCTATTTTCCACCTCTCCTGAGGGATACGTCTTTCAAAAGCATCCCTCAGGAGAGGTGGAACATACATCATGCCTATGTGAACTCTCGAGAGACTGAGAGTTACAGCCCAGTCATTGGCTTATCAACAGCCAATCAGGAGCGTCGTAAGGGACTGGCCTAGACATCAAATGCAGGGTTGATGTGAATCTACTATAGCATCTTTGTTAATAGTTTCTCCCGCAGACTGTACAAGTGTGGTTGAACATTTTACTGAAACTTTAATTCAGTATAATTCGTATTATCAGCGTTTCGCCATTTATGAAATGACTTTATATGGCAATCAATGCAATCTTCCCTTAAATGTGAGTCTCATTAGCAAATGATAATGCCCTCTGGATATTTACCCATCACAGTACCTGGAATTCAGTCAACAATGGGCTAAACAGGATCCAACAACTTTTAGCCAGCAAAACGTGTCATTAGTGTACTGACAGAAGAATGAGTTCGCAGACCCCCTAAAAAATGGATTAGAAAACCAATACCACAGACAAGGACCATAAAAAAATTTTGCTAAAGCGGAAAGCTACACTGAATGGTAAAACAAAGAAAACTGTGTCTCAGAATCTAAACTAACTCTATCAGATGAATTACAACTTTACTGGGATAAATTACAATGCTACAGACCCAGTGATGCTTTTTATACCACTAGAACACTTAAAAGGGTTATGCAAGAAGGACTGAGTTCTGAAGCGCTCACAAATATTGGCGATACTGCTGCTTTCAGATGAGGAGGATAATGAGTAGGACCATTTCTGAACAATGGATCCAAAATTGATATAGTAGTTAAGAGAATAAACGTGGGATTAACTTTTTTTTTTCTTGGGGCCTCCCATTTACAGGTAACAAATCATATATACACAATTATATATATACACATATATGTATATACATATGTATATATATATAAGTAAGTATATGTATATGTTTATATATATATATATTATATATATATATAGTATATATTATATATATATATATATATATATATATATAATATATTCTATATATATATATATATATATATATATATATATATATATATAGATATATATATATATATATACTATATATATATATATATATAATCTACACTGTACATACAATATATACTGTATGTACGTATGTATATATATAATATATATATTTCATCTATATAATATACAGGCGGGTCCCCCGGGTTTTACGACGGTTTCCGGCTTTACGACGTTCCGAGGTTACGAGCTTTTTGTTTTTTCTTTAAATATTCAATGGAAAAATCTGTCTGGGTTACGACACATTGTTCCCAGGTTACGACGCTGACGCTTCCGACGCTCTGAGTTAACGACGCTTTTAAAACTCATACTATGATAAAAAGTTCCTTTATAGTTTAGCACAGTATATTAATAAAAATAAGTTTCTGGTTAGATTACAACAAAATTTTGTTTTGAGGTTATGATGATTTTCGACACTTTTTATGTCGTATTTTTCTATGTTTTTTAGTGACGCCTCATATGCGGAACTAGTTTCCGCGCGAATGAATACATACTAGCTTGCGGTGCGCAAAGTTTACATATAACAGTCCACAAATAATGAAAAAAATCATTGCTTGTTTCCAGTAATAATAACACAAACGAAGTTTCTGGTTAGATTACAATGAGAGAGAGAGAGAGAGAGAGAGAGAGAGAGAGAGAGAGAGAGAGAGAGGAGAGAGAGAGGTGTCTTCCGACGCTCCGAGTTAAGGACAGAGAAGTGTTCTTTCGTTAAACGGCCTCTGACTCATGCCAGTAAATGTTTTGTTGATACTATAATATAAGCCTATTTAAAAGATACGTTTACTTTAATTAGTCTATATGATACGTAAATAGTATCAACTGTTCTTGTAGCCCTCAAGATTTGGCAAAATCGAAGTATCCAAAGAGAGACATTATCCAGTACACTGGAACCTTGACAAACGAATTTAATTTGTTCCGTTACCATCGTCGTATATCAAAACAGTTGTATCTCAAAGCATTTTTCCCATTTAAAATAATGTAATATATGTATTAATCCGTTCTAGCGGTATGAAACCACACCTAAACACAGCTAAATTACATATAATTTACACAATTTATACACAAATAAACTAGTTAATAACACACATAATGATAAAATAACATAGCAATGTGATAAATGATAATAAATGTTAATAAAATCAATTAAAAAAAAGAAAGGAATTTACTTACCACAACGAAAGATGACGTGAGCCAGTAGGGGGAGGAGGTAGGGAAGGGTGGCAGGGAACGATTTGTTCTCTTTTTATTTACGTATGTACACTAATAACTAACGTAATAAACAAAAACAATGAAATAACATTGCTAAACTAATTTTATTTTTTATTTTAATTAGTTTGTAGTTTAGAAATAATGGTGATGCCTTTGGAAGGTTTTATGCTTTGCTATAATTTCATGTTTTGCTTCCATCGAAATCATTTTCTTGGGTTTTTTCTTATCACCTGCTTTGTCTTTAGCTTTGAGACCCATGGTTAATATAAAATAGACAAAATAACACGAAAAATAGGCGCAAATACAACGAACTAAACAACGACGTGTTAACATGCAGCACCAACAAACCAGACTGAACGCCATTTATCGGTCACCTATACAACTAACACTCATCGCAAAATCGTATCTCAAATATTTCGTTGTATATCAAAGCTTATATTTTCGCAAATTTTCTATTGTATCTCAAAACATTCGTATATTAGGGCAATCGTATGTCAAAGTTCCAGTGTAATTTGATCAGAGAGAGAGAGAGAGAGAGAGAGAGAGAGAGAGAGAGAGAGAGAGAGAGAGAGAGAGAGAGAGAGAGACGAGGCCTTGGCAACAATGGTCACCGTCTCGGGGATTGACGTAACATTTATTTTCTGAACAGGATAGGACAGAGAAGTGTTCGTTTCATTAAACGGCCTCTGACTCATAGCAGGAAATGTTTGTTGATACTAATATATAAGCCTATTTAAAGATACGTTTACTTTAATTAGTCTATATGATACGTAAATAGTAATCAGCTGTTCTTGTAGCCCTCAAGATTTGGCAAAATCACTCCAGGTTGTACATTAAAACCCTTCAAGAATGTAGTGTCACCAGAGGATTACAAATAGTTTTTACCTTCAAGAACCAGCATTCTTTTATGAAAATAACCCTCCAGGTTGTACATAAAACTACAGGAAAACAAACATGTAGTGTAACCAAAGGATTACAAGTAAGGTTTTTATAACTTTTTATTAGTTTAAGACATATTTCCAAGCGTCGTTCCGGCTTACCGGACGATTTTCTTCGGCTTACGGGACGCGTCTCAAGAACGGGAACCCCCGTCCGTTTAACCCACGGGGATGCCTGTATATATATCATTATATTATACTAATATATATATATATATATATATATTATATATAGTATCTATATATTATATATATTATATTATCTAAGATTATCTATACATGTGTGTGTATGGGTGTCTTTCTAGCATGCAAAATCATTTTATTTAGTTTCTCCTTGGGTTTTATGAATATTACTTATTATGCCCCTGTATGTTAGTGGGTTTTTATATTTAATAAACAGTGCAAAGTTACCACTGTGTGAATTGGGAGTTCGCGACCTCTCAACATCCATGTTAGGATTGTAAATTTGTAATGTATGCTTCATTACCTATGTTATTAGCCCCGCTATCAAGGTGTGTATCATTAGTGTTACTGTTATTGGGTTCTATATTGTACACACTCGTCTTAGACAAGTGGGTTGAGGGAATGAGAAGGGTAAGCATTCCAATTATGTCGATATTTTGCTACCTTAAGGTTGTAGTCAATCATCCTCCGGTTCTGGTTTGGTAAAACTGTGCGTTAGTGACGCGCACCTATTGTAAAATGTAGCTTTATCTATATTTGCTTTTATAATTAATTTTGTAAGAATGCACCCGCGGATCTTATTTACTAACCGGTATTACGTCATCTACATATATATGTATATCACAATATATATACATATATATATATATATATTATATACTATATATATATATATATATATAGATATCTATATATATATATATATATAGTATATATATATATCTATATTATATATATATATATATATATATATGTATATATATATATATTCATATATATGTGTGGCGTGTTCTACACTCTATAAAACAATATCAGGGAAAATAAACCTTTGAATATTATGTCCTTTTCTGTGATTCACAGACGTACTAATGTACGCATGCTACATACATGAAAGCTCGATAACTTTCCCGTGATTAACTCGTGTCTTTGAATGCGTCAACGAACTCAATTATGCACGATGATTGTTTTGCTATTGTTTTTGATCTCATCATCTCCGAGGAATCCAGCGTTCGCACCTCTTTCTAACCGGCAAGAACTAAAGTTATCAACCCAACTATTAAATATATATATATCTCTCTACCAGTGCCTTTAAGATATGCATATATGTATAATCGTCTATCTATCTATCTATCTATCTATCAATACATATATATATATAAATATATATATATATATATATATATATATATATATATATATATATTTATATAAATATGTAGATATATATACATACTATACATATATATATGTAATATACATACACACAAATATATATATATATATATATATATCTATATATATATATATATACAGAGCTACAAATGTCTAAAATATCTAATTCACTCTACCTCGGAATTAATATCGACTAAAAAAACATTCCCCTTCGTTAAACATATATGAAATATATTAATTCCGAGGTAGAGCGAATTAGATATTAAAGGACATTTGTAGCTCGATGTATGTATATGAATAGCGGTAATGTGATAAGACATATATATATATATATATATATATATATATATATATATATATATATATATATATTTAACACTCAACAAATATACCCCACACAGACACCGAAAACCCGGCAGCAGCCGAAGCAGAAGCAGAGGAATCAAACGCACAATAAACTTACGCGACACTTGTAATAGAAATAACATCCCCTTCAGGAGAGATTCCTCCTACAATTTAAAGTCGAAGCGTCGCAAGCACTGAGGCAGATGTTACTGAAAATTGGTGTGTCTTTGGTGACCCATTAAACTGATGTACCCTAACCGTGTCGCGGTTGTCTCTTGCCAAACACATTTTGGAATGCGCCCGCTTCTTTAAGGACGAACGGGACGGGGTAAGAGAGAAAGCGTATTGTATTACAGTCATTGTTGTTTTTTGTTGTTGCTATAGTTGTTTTGTCAACAACTATCATAATAACAGTAATAATTTACGCGCTATTAATTGTTAACAAGTATCATCACTGTTGTTGCTGTAAAAGACCAATCAAAATAACAATTGCAAGAACTACGACTAATGTTCTTGCTGTAAACAGTTGTCATGACAGCAATATAAAAAAAATTATAATTATCGTTAATCTAAACCCTAGCAATAATAAATATATACTATCATCATTATAATCACATAGTTGCATGGTTGATGCGATTTCTGTTGCTGTCGTAATGAATAAAATTAGTCTCCTGTAAACGCGTCAGTTATTTTTAGAACCTGGGCGTTTATGCAAATCCGCAGAAATTTTTAGTAAAGAGGAACAAGTTTCCTTTCTTCCCCCTCCCCCCCACCCCCACCCCCTCCTCTCCCTCTTAAAACCGTCCCTGTCTCCATATATCTATTTGTGATAGTCTCCCCAAGCAATGCTGCACAAGCAATTTAGATTCGGGTCTCTGAAATATTGAATCATGAATTGGACTCCCAGAGAGCCACCGCCGCTGTTGCGTTCCACAAATTCTCTCTCTCTCTCTCTCTCTCTCTCTCTCTCTCTCTCTCTCTCTCTTTCAAACATTAATTTTCTCTGTCTGTTTTACTGTGTGTCTGATCCAACAGTCTCTCTGTCTGTATGCACCTCTCTTTATAGCCTGTTTGTGACAAATTCTCTCTCTCTCTCTCTCTCTCTCTCACACACACACACAAACACACAATTTCAAAACTCCTTCCCTATCTTAATGTATTTTTGTATCCCTTAAATTCAACTCTCTCTCTCTCGCTCTCTCTCTCTTCTCTTTTTCACACTACACACGAATATGTCCCTTTTCCTGTTTCTCTCACACATTAAAGACTATTTCTCTCTCCCTCTCTATCTCACAGACGCTTTTACATTAACGTGTCCCAGGATATACCACCAGTTCGAGTCATCTCCGTCGGTTGCCATTTCCCAATGGTATTTCACCAGGTCAAGGACGGTCTAATGATGGCATTTTATGACCGCTCACCTTTTCCTCTCTCCCTACTGCCTCCCCTTCTTTCTCCTCTGCTCCTCTCTCTCACTTTCTTCTCGCCTTTCTATTTAGCGTTTTCTCAACTTTTTTTTTTTCTTTACTTTTCATTTTTCTTCCAGACAGGATAACAACATTTCAACCATGGTAGGAGGTATAAATTAATCGGTTGCGTTTTACAGCAGCTACAGTCAACTCAGTCTTGGGCTACATATCTATTTTGAAGTCTACCTTCCTTGGATGTAGCTCTTCTGCACTGCTGCGGATTCCTTAGTCAAAAGGCTAAGGGGCCTTCCCTTAAAAAGAAAGCCAGTTTAGGATTCATTACCCGGGTAGTGGTGTTTCCAAATTCGTCCTGGCTAAAGTTTCAAGATTCCCACTGATTTACCCTTCCACTGAAGGAGGTGGCCTACCGCCACCTTGTTCAAGATGGCGGTGGGTGGCCCCACCTGACGGGAGACTGGACCGATTATGGCAACAACCAAACTCCACAGATCTTGCCTAATAAGTCCGCTACCCAAACCATTTCCGTGATGGTCACTGGTATGGAAAGTTCCTCGTTGTATGAGTGGTTTTCGAGCTCGGCTACCAATCCGGTGGTTCGAAGTTCGGTTCTCGCTCGGCCAACGCGGAATGAGAGGAATTTATATCTGGTAATAGAGATTCATTTCTCGATATAAAGTTGCTCGGATCCCACAATAAGCTCTAGGTCCCGTTGCTAGGTGACCAATTGATTCCTAGCCACGTAAAAATATCTAATCCTTCGGGCCAGACCTAGGAAAGCTGTTAATCAGCTCAGAGGTCTGGTAAAACTAAATTATACTTAACTTTAACTGGTATGGAAAGGGGGCAGCGCTACCCACTCAATTCTGCCCAGCTACCACGTTTAGCATACGCCATAAGCATTCATACTCATATGAGCCATTCACTCATCTCATCTAGGTCTAAATGTCTTAATCTGGCTCGACAATCATCATACCTGTAGGTACAGGAATTCTTACAAACAATAGCTAGTTTCATGGTAACATGAGAGGCTATAAAATTCCAGTGTGGAAAAGACAGCTTTGATTTGAAGGTAACGCAGAGTACGACCCAATATTGCAAAGTATCAACGGATGCAACCTACGGAAAGCGATACAGGTCATTCCTATGTTCATTATATTATTCCTCGCCATTATCGTAATAAACAGTGATTAACAGAGGAGAAGAAATTGATAAAATATTTTTCTGTGGTTTAATGAATGAAATTACCGAAATTATCTTCAATCATGCGTTCATTCTGCATCATCAACAACAACAGCAATAATAATAATAATAATAATAATGATAATAATAATAATAATAATAATAATAATAATAATAATAATAATAATAATAATATAATAATAATAATAATAATAATAATAATAATAATAATAATAATAATAATAATAACACAATAATAATAATAATAATAATCTCTATTCTTTAAAACACAAGCTAAATCCGTGTTTACGCTAAACTAAATGTTTCTTTGATAATCAAAGTTATTTTTTTCATGTAAAGATTCTAAAAGTGGTGAATATTCGTACTGTAATGTAATATGCATATAGGCAGACACAAGCATACATTTCCACTATACTAAAAACTATTTACTAAAAATGATAGTGATATGCAATTTTTTAACAAGAAATCTACGATAACTTGACTGGGCACTTACAATTATATATATATATATATATATATATATATATATATATATATATATATATATATTGCCATTCATTTTAGCCCTATTCTCTTCATTTTAATGACAGCTCTTCGCAGTCAAAGATAATTTTTTATTTGTATCTTTACATTATGAAAAATTTATACATTTCTGAAATATTAATGGTGATGATACGTTTATGTTATGACCATAGGCACTCCACTACTACAAATAAATCTTTAGATGACTTGATGAAAAAAGATGAACGACGACATTTCTTTAGGTGGGCGGTATGTAGGTTATTTTTTTTATTTATTCAAGTATGTAAATAACATTTAGCAGTTGCATCCGAGCTCCTTTGCGGTATAAACGAAATTTTTATAATTATGCCTCCTACCATTCAGAGCACTCGTGGTGGAAAGCAACTCTTAGATGACTTAAATTACATTCACAAAAACGAAAGAAAGAAAAAATCGCTGATTGGTAAAATGTTAATGTATGAAGGCGTGCTTTCCAACTCTTCACTTCTTACTTCCAATAAAATTTTGATCCATCAGCGTTTATTTTCTGTCTTTAGTAAAAGTAATTTCAGTCGTCTGAGAAGCTTCCTTCCTCCACGGGTGCTCTGAATGGTACGAGATATGATTGTAAGAAATGTCTTTATACCACCAGGAGCTCGGATGCAACTGCTAAATTTCATTTATATACTCATATACTTGTATAAACACAAAAATGTAAACTAAACCTTCAACTTATGTTTATGAAGCAAACAAACTATGTAATTTCCATTTCCATTTGCCCTAAGCTACTTAAAAAATATATGCTTCCTAAATAGCCTATTTGTTGATTTTGGGTGTCAAATTACCGGGTGTTCACGAAACCGGATTTCAGCTTACCGGGAGTCAAAATACCGGGTCAAAGTTCTAGGAGTCAAAATACCTAGAACCATCCTTTAGGACTAACCAACTAATCTCTTTAGAAAGGCGATAGAAATTCTTCTGACCTTCCTACCACACTTTTGTTGCGATGCCATAAGACAGCAGTCTCTCAATCGGGAACAGGATGCTCACGTACCTGGAGAAAGAAAAGAAAGTTAGCATGGAAGATATTTATGTGTTTTTTTTATTATATTTACGACATTTTTTCTTTATCGTTCTTGTTCAAAACTAGCAAACAGGCATATGGAAAACTATTTGTTTTTCGTTATACATTGGAATTCGTGTATTACTAATATTCAAAACCAGCAAACATTCATAGGGAAAACTGATTGGTTATGTTTTGGAATTTTTTCAAAACCAGCAAACTGCTGGACAAATATAAGTGGATAACAAATTGCAGTTCAAACTTTTACTGAACAGGAGAATAAAAACATTTAAGGGAGTAATAACAGAACAGCAAATAAATCAACATAAATCAAATAATTGTCAAATATATATTTGCAAGAACAGTGAACTTGTGAATCTCAACAAGTGGTTCAATTTTGGTAGAGATAGAAACACAACTTTTGGGAAGAAGGGACAACACCCAGAAATAAACAACCAAACAGATAAATGAATGAATAATAATAGATATAATAATTACAAGATCTACAATCAGGATCCCACAGGAAACACGAAGAAATATTCTTAAATACCAGGACCTTCATTCTTTTCCTTAATTTTCATTCTAAAGAGAATAGCTTCAAATCTAATCTGTGAGACATCGTTCACATAATACAAATTCATTCTCCTAAACATATTCATCTTCCCAATTAGTAAAATATTTATGACATTTCCATTAACAATTCATGATACATTACAACCTGTTTATATTTTCTATCCACGTTCATACAAGATCTTTGAAAAGTACCAATTTGATCAACAATATCTACTATAATCATGGATAAAATAAAAAGAAACTATTGAGTAACGTTAGCCCTTTTAGCTAACGTCTTTTCATTAGGAGACGTCATAGTCATATTTTGCAGTTTAACCGTAGAAATGTATTCAGAAAATCAGACAAATTTCGGCTTCATCTCTACCACTCAAAACTGTTTGCGTAGCCAACGTTCAATTACGCGAATAAAAATAAATAAACGATACATTTGCACAAGAACTATTTCATATTTCAATAATCAAAATAAGACACGACAGCATTTACATAACAACAAGCAAAACAATTCCATTTAATTAGTGGCTAATATTTACACTAATTATAGATGGTAATCTCTTAATCTTAAGCAAAAAATCGCTAAACCCAGCGGAGCAGTTAATGTCAGAATCAACACAGATTATCAAAAAGTTAAACGATCCATTAAGGACGGTGTTATTTTTCCTCGCACTGCGTTGCCACATAATCCATATTAATAAAAAAAAGAAAGAGAAAGAGAGAATATTCCTGGTAAACAGTCTCTGTTAATTACTGGAACGGTAATAATGTTATTAAGTATTTTTTCCCTTTTATTTGCTCATTTGACTTGATTCAAGCAGACAGAGAATTGAGCCACACTTTCATTTACTTAAATCCGCTTGGATCATTTTTACGAATGTGGATTAACTGTGTGCTATTTGCTTGTACCGTCAAAGATGAAGGCAGCATATGCAAGGGTCGAGACGAAAGGGTCTGACCATAGGGACGATGCGTACCATACCGATGTTCGGACCTAGTGGTTCGCAACCTTTTTTGACTCATGCACCCTTTCACCATATATCAGAATTTCGTGTCCGGCAACACCCCCCAACCCCGCCCCCTCCAAAATCTCCAAAATTGTCTGAGTCAAAAGGCGCATTCCAAATAATATGTAACACAATACTAACACAAGCTAGCGGAGAGAAAGCCCAGCGTGACCTCTCAGTAGTGCGGACCGATGCACACTGCGTTTTGTGTAAACCTAGAGCCAGTTTGAGCCTGCCAATCTGTGGTTACAATTCCCACCCATCCACCCCTCCCCCCCCCCCCCCCTCCCCCCCCGCCACTGAAACTCTGAAATTCGCTCCGAAGGGGGAATCCCCCTTAGTTGAGAACTACTGATTTAGAATCAGCCAGTCTTGAGCCTTGCACGGGCCCTTAACACTGTGGAGGCCCTTCAGTGTGATATGATATGAAACGGAATTGGAGCCTGGCGTAGACTTCTGGATTCTGCCCCACCAACAGAAACGCACGGTACCTTCATTCCTTCTACTTGTATAAGGACAAGAGGAAAAATCTTATGAAACCGAAGACATCTTGCAGCACTACCGTTTGCCTTCTCTTGCCTTCTCCATTTCTATTATCTATTTCTGCTAACTTTATCGACTGCTTACTTCCATCTGTTATCAGTGTGTTTACAATGCCAGGCTCAGACTGATTTTCCATTTATCGCTTCCATCCTCTTTCGCTATCCTCCTTCCGCCTTCTTTGTGTACTTACTTGGCATAATATATACATTTTCCGTTATACAGGGTCCGTTGATTTGATACGCGAACATAAACATTATATAATTAAAAAAGTTTAATAGTGATAAAATAATAAGAATATTAAAAATAAAAACTTCTTATTATCTCTAGAACTAGTTTAGTGGTTGATAGATGCCAAGTCGTTGACCCTCTCTCTCTCTCTCTCTCTCTCTCTCTCTCTCTCTCTCTCTCTCTCTCTCTCTCTCTTTTACGAAATCGTCTTCATTAGGGTAAAATTTTTTTTTTTAGAAAATCTCACGCATGACACGTGATTCATTTTATTTAAGTCACAGAACTAAGGAATTAAATACCATATTAAATTACCATAAATATCAGAGCAGAAGCCAGCCAAAATAATAATGCCCTTTTTGTGCACCTAAGAGGAAAATCACATGAAAGTTTAACTGGTCCCAAAGTAACGGAAAAAAGATATAAATTTATTACTTCCACAAATCTCCGAGTCTGCATGAATGCAACTAACAAAATGATGATCACATTAATTTAGGCTTAGGTCTATACTATACAACTGTACTCATTCTGTTCCATTTTGGGAGTTTCCTTGACAATGCCTGATTGCAATGGCGAAAGATCTTCCACTCCATTCTTTTTTATACCTATATATACTATATATATATATATATATATATATTATATATATATATATATTATATATATATATTCCAGAATCTAAGGCCAAAAAATATAATTGGTTAGCGCATTTGCCCCGGCTAGGATGCGAACCTAAAAGTTGACTACGTGCTATTTTTTAATATATATATATATATATATATATCTATAATATATATATATATATATATATATGCGAATTCCACAGGAAAATGATAGTCAGAAATCCAAGCGCTTTCGTCTTTACTCAGACATTGTCAAGGAGTTAATGAAGTACAATTGGAGAGAAAGGTCTCAGGTACAACACAAGATCAAGAATACCAGATGGTTAATTGTCAAAAGGGTAAAAATTAAAAGAGATAATCCAGGATTATCGGATATCAGACAGTGAACTCCCATTTTAATAAACAAATTAAATCCATTTTGAAGGGCTTGGACCATTTAATTAAACAGTTTACACCGCAATGCGCCTCCCTACCTTATATGTATGGTTTAGTCAAGACACACAAAGTCAATAACCCTATCAGACCAATCATTAGTTCAGTGGGCTCAGTTACGTATATTTTATCTAAATGGCTTGTAAAAATTCTTACTCCTTTGGAAGAAAACATTTCTAACACGAATGTTAAAAACAATGTTGATTATAAACAAATTGAATAGTTTAAATTTGAATTTTGATTTTAATATGGTTAGTTTTGATGTTGTCTCTTTATTTACAAAAGTGCCTGTAGATGACTTACTTGAATATTTGGAGGAGGAATTAGAAAGTCATGACATTCCCTTAAGTGTGGCAAACCTCATTAGTCTCATAAGGTTATGTATCAAAGATAGTAAATTCTGTTTTAATGGGGAATTTTTTGTACAAAAGTTTGGCATGGCTATGGGTAATCCCTTACCTCCTGTCCTTAGCAATATTTACATGAAATTTTTTTAGACAAAACTCTTACCAAGAATTTTGCCCCAAAAAGTTATTTGGTTTAGATATGTGGATGATATCTTCTGTATTTGGCCAGTTCACGAAAATCTCCAGGAATTCCTTAATAATCTCAATAATTTAGTCCCTTCTATAAAATTTACTGTAGAGGAAGAAAGAAATTGTAATTTGAATTTTCTTGATGTAACTGTCCATAGAAATGATAGAAATTTCACCTTCTCAGTCTTTCGAAAATCAACTAACATTGCCTCTTTTGTTCATTACTACTCCAATCACCGTCAAAATGTTAAATTCTCTGTTTTTTCTGGGATGTTTCTCAGGGCTTTACGTGTCGGTAGCCCGTAGTTTATTCACGCTGAAATTAAAACTATTTATGATATTGCAATGAAACTTAAATACCCAAGGACCTTTGTAGATGTGGCATGGAAAAGAGCTAGAAAAACATTTTATTCAACTAATGACAAACTTGAATTTAGTAAGCATAACATTCTAAAATTACCCTATGATGAAAGGTTTTTAGATATTCCTAGAATTTTAAAGCTTTTTAACATAAATGTGGTTTTCAGTAATATTAATGTCAAGAGTTTAGTAATCAAAAAGTCTCGTAAAGAT
The DNA here is from genome assembly GCF_015104395.2 of Macrobrachium nipponense. Lineage (NCBI taxonomy): Eukaryota > Metazoa > Arthropoda > Malacostraca > Decapoda > Palaemonidae > Macrobrachium > Macrobrachium nipponense. Next base: position 77,179,569 of record NC_087203.1, on the reverse strand, counting down.
CTTCCAGGCTGCATATATGAAATTCCTTGCAAAAAGTGTGATAAAGTCTATTACGGTAAATCTCTTTCACAACGTCTCAAACAACATCAATATTCTGTGAGAACTGGGCAAATATCTAATGCATTTTTCATACATATGAGAGATTTAGACCATCCTATTAACTGGAGTCAAGCAAGAGCCTTAATCCCATGTAATGACACAGTTAAAAGGAATATCATTGAATCTTGTTTCATCAAGTCAAATAATAGAAATGTTCTAAATTTAAGTCTTGGTTTATTTAAACTTGATGCTTTCATAATGAAAAAAGTTTTAGATAAATATAAGCAACAAAATTAATATATTCAGTTTTTACATGTTTTGGACTGTAAAGAAACTTTGTAATTTCGGTTAGGGTCAATCTGTTTAGGTTTGTGACCGTGTGATATCCGATAATCCTGAATTATCTCTTTTAATTTTTACCCTTTGACAATTAACCATCTGGTATTCTTGATCTTGTGTTGTACCTGAGACCTTTCTCTCCAACTGTACTTCATTAACTCCTTGACAATGTCTGAGTAAAGACGAAAGCGCTTGGATTTCTGACTATCATTTTCCTGTGGAATTCGCTTATATGAAGTCACGTGCATCTACTGTGATTTTTTAAGCATATATATATATATATATATATAATATATATATATATATATATGATATATATATAATTATTATATATATATATATATATATATATATATATTATATATATATAGATATATATATAGAATTTATATCTATCTATCTATCTATCTTCTTATCTATATATATATAATAATATATATATAATATATATATATATATATATATATTATAGTATATATTGATATCAATATATCTATTATATATAGTATATATACATATATATATATATCTATATAATAATATATATATATATATATATGTGTGTGTGTGTGTATATATACTATATATATACAAACATATATGTATGTATATAGTATGTCACAGATAACAAACCCTTTCATAAAATACTATCATTGTCCCTCCAAAGGACAACACACTCGAGATTTCCTTGGAATTATCAGTTAAGTTGCCCTCTACTGAAAGTGCACGAATATATTTCTCCAAACAACGATTTCCGTGCAAACAAGTTTGTAAATTAATAAAACGCAACCACGTGAACGCGAAGCTCTGAGTTGAAGAGAAAAGACCTCTGTAGTCCAGAGAAAATTCTCGTTTCCAAGAGAATGGACAAGAGCTGAATAAATCCTCGCAATCAGAAAGAACTTTCCGAGCGAACATAAACGGTTTATATAAATCACCTAAACTCTCTTGCCTCATCCCGGCTTCAGAGAAGAGCTTCTAGTTCCAGACGACCACAAGGGCTTTTTAAACTTGAAAAAAAAAAAAAAAACAATACACATATTCTCAAAAAATTCACTTGCAAATTTGGAGGGACTTTCTTACCTCCAGGGGATACTCTTGAATTCTGGCACGCAATTTTCCTCTTCTATTTTCCTATTCTTCCTTTTTCCGAGGACAGGAAAAAGCCACGGAAACATTTTCTCCGCGAGTTTTATGGCTGCTCTTATGAGGCTACATTTTTGTTTATGCAGTGAAGAGTCAAGTCTTGATTTCCCCTCATTTTTGCAAGCGTATTTTTTTGGTTTACTCACATCACTCTCATTCATTTCCTTTGACGAGCTTGAATGAATACCTCGAGTGGACAGACATTCGTCTTTTCACTTTACAACATCAATTTCCTACAACGAAATATAGTACACCTGGAGCGAGGGAGAGAAATGACACATGTGGAATGAGGGAGAAATTCTCGTTAGGTGGGGCTTCCTTCTTTCTGTGTCGCACACCGCAAACACGCTCTTGTTTATAATCTCCTTTGCCCGGGGCTGATATTTCCTCCCTCCCACCAAGTTTTCTCGTATCTCAGCCCCCATCTCTGGAACATGCCCTCGGGTCGTCTGCTTCCTCGCCACGTCTAACACGGCCCTTTAAAAAGAGCCAGTTTAATGCAGCTTTAATTAAGCCACTCCAAACTTTTTCCCTGCCTCGAAAATACACAACATGTTTGCTCAAACATTAAATGCTATGGCTCCGTCCATTGTGCGTGTACGTGGGAGTGTGCGTCGATGAGGGAGAACGCAGCTTGTGAAATGAGAGACGCCCTTCATATGTTCCTAACAGCTCTGTTAAACGCTTGGAGTTCGCTCCTTGGTCTAAGTGATTCTCTCTCTCTCTCTCTCTCTCTCTCTCCCCTTGCAGAGTCTATTCATCCTTCGCAACAGTATCTTGTTAAGGTTGCCTTCCCTTGTGGAACTTTTTAAGTCTGCAGAGAGAGAGAGAGAGAGAGAGAGAGAGAGAGAGAGAGAGAGAGAGAGAGAGAGGCAAAGTAACTAGAGCACTCATTTCTGGACAGGACGTGGCTTCTAAAAGGGGAGAAAAAGCTACTTAACCCCACACCGCTAAGTTTTCAAGGAGGGGGCGAAGTGGTTCCAGGAAAATTGATTAGCCGTTTGAAGCGACGAGAAAAGTATGAAAAATGCGCCGTGTTTTAAGACGAGGCGATGAAAAGGATGTTGTCTGGACGAATATTTTTTTACTCTGGGTCATTTCATTTTTGGTTTCCAATCCTTAGTTAATTAATTAATTAATTTGATAATAATAATAATAATAATAATAATAATAATAATAATAATAATCCCACGAGTTCACTTATGACAAAATTATTGGAAATTTTAAATATACCACTACTACTACTACTGCTACTACTACTACAATGATAATAATAATAATTATATTATTATTATTATATTATTATTATTATTATCATTATTATTATATTATTATTGAATGGCATTTATCAAAACAAATTTATTAGAAATTTTAAAACAACATAACTACGACAGCAACAACAATAACTTATAATAATAATATTAATAATAATAATAATAATAATAATACTAATACTACTACTACTACTACTACTAATAATAATAATAATAATAATAATAATAATAATAATAATAATCATGCGTGCGTAAAATGGGCAAGAGAAAACAATAACGCTGGTCGGAAAACGTATTGCAATTCCCCCAACTTGATCACACTGTCAGCAAGGACAAATATTTAACAAGCGTACGCTACTTGGCAGCTCCCCTCATGCTGCATTTTTTTTTTCCTTTTTTTTAGATATAAAATACAGAGACGCTCACGAGTTGCGAGGTAAATTAATTGAAATCAAATGATAAAGATATTTCCCTCATATGTAAATGTCTTGGAGCATTATAATGAAGGAGAAAATGTCCTTTCCTGTTAGAAGCGAAGACGATGTAAAATGTGTTTTAGATACGAAATAATAAATCTATATATATATATATAATATATATAATTATATATTATATATATATATATATATATATATATGGGGGTGTGTGTGTGTGTGTGAGTGTGTGTGTGTGTGTATTCTCCCCATGCATAGATAAAAAAATTATGGAGTGAAACGATACATAAAAACTGAAAGTTCATGGGCAAGAAAATGAAATATTAGTAAAAAAAAACCTAATACGATAATCTTAAGGATTTCCTTCTGAAGAAATTTAAGAAATCAAATTATGTTATACCATAACTGAATTAGAGTAAAATGGACTCGAGTTGTGAAGTGGTGGGAGTTTCATAGTTAGTAAAGTGTAACTTGTAATATAATACAAAGCATAAGCAGGATATACAACATTCTCTCTTTCTCTCTCTCTCTCACAGCACCAAAAAGCTTTTAAAGATTTGAGTAGATGTAGAACTTACACATTTCTTCAGAGCCATTAATTAAAGCTGCGCAATACTACAAATGGTGTCACACGAGCACGTTTTCTAGCATATTTCCTCGGCTGTGTCAAGTGAGCAAGTCTGTCATCTTTTCAACGTTGTGTCATATTGATACATTTTTGACATTTCTAAAAGGTAGCGTTACATGAACATTGTTTTTTGACATCTTTATGATGTGTTGTTCCTCGGGAACATTCTAAAGCATCATTTGAATGCTTGACGCATGAAATCCTTTTCTGGCATATTTTATTACCATGCTAATAACTTTTCAAGTGGGTACAAATGTTGAATCATGCATAATAACAATGATGTTAGGGCATTATCTACTTGGTGGGATGATGAGGTACCAAAATTCTCAAAGATGCCAGAGAGATTACTCGTGTGGCATCTCTAGAAATCAAGGAAATGTACAAATGAAACTGGTTTTCAAGATGCCTGTGAACGTTTTTGCGTAACGCCATTCTTAATAACTGCAAGGAAACATGCTCGTATGCCCTACTTGTTATGAAGTTTTTGTACTACGTTTTCTCTCATTCACGATTTCCTCGTTTCTTGCTCATTGATATCCTATTTTTTTTTTTTAGTTTCAGCTCTTATTGCGGTAATTTGTTTGTTTTTTTTCTATTTCGCCGCGCTGCTCACTTGTACTGCATCTTTCTAATCTTTATCTTTCCGCTTCCTCTCCTAACGCTTCGTCACTCTTTCAACATTCATCTTTTTCACTTTCTCTTATGACCCATTTATACGTCTTACCCGTTCCTCTTCCTCCTCCTGAAGACGACTACACCGAATCACCACCGCATTGGCCCAGTGGTTGAATCCGGGCCATTCATCATTCGGGGATCTTCTTCCAGTCCTCCAAAGAATTCCCAGTCCGAAAGGCGGTCGGTGGTCAGACCTTGGTCACCAGCGCTCAGTGGCGGTGAGGCTTTCTTCGGGATTTCGGTTGCTCAGCAGCTACTGAGACCAGCTTTCCCTTCTTCTTTCAACTTTTTCCAGGGCTGTTTCCTTCTTCCTTTCTGCATCTCAGTTTTGGGTCAACCTCCTTGTTGTTGGGTAAGAAATATCAGGGTTGTTGTTTAGAGGAATTTCGTCTACTAGTGTGGCTTTCTGGTGACATCTGGCAACCCTCCGTGGCTTTTCCGACCACAGGCCACAGCACTGAGGAATAAAATTCTTCACTTTGCCTTTTTATGTTTTATGAAAATAAAGTTATAAAACATATCCTGCTTATTTATAGAAATTAATTTTTTATTGAAATCCTTCATTTTTCTTCGTCAAAAATACTTTATGTTAAGCTAGTGACGTGTAGTTTTTTGTTTTTTTTTTTACGTCAGGGAAAATAATTCTACATTGGAAAATACGCATTCTAACCCAGGATTAATAGAGTACTCTATTAATCCTGTTCTAACAATTAAATTTTCCTCATTCTAACCATAAAATCATAAATAACGTCAAAAAAACCAGAAGAACTGCTTATGGTAACACTGCTAAAAGCTCGCTGTTCTGTTTCTCAGTTTTAGGTCAACCTCCTTGGTGTTGGGTAAGACTTTGGTTGGCCTCCTTGTTCACTCTACTCCTACCTCTCCCCCGAGAGGTCGTGCTGTCCGACTCAAGTTGGACCTCTCAGTACTGTCCCACCGAGACAATACCACTCTTCCTCTTCTTTGTCTTTTCAGGATGTCTCAGAGGTGGCTAGATTTACGTTGGCCTCCTCAGGGCTCAACCGCTGCGATAATCTCTCCTCCTCCTCTTCCTCCTCCATCCCTTCCCAGCCTCCTTCACGATGCCTCTTTTCGTAATTAGCGGGAAAACGCGTCTCTACTCGTTTTCGTCCGTTGGAGAAAAAAAAGGGGGGGGAGGGGAGGGGGGAGAAGAAGTTAGTTTCAGGGCGCCTAATGGATGGCTCCTGATGAATGCAAATTGTTTTTTGGTTAGTTTTGTATTTTTTTCTCTCTCTCTCTCATTCTCATTTCCTCTCAAGAAGTAGAGCAGTTTTAGAACCCCGATGCTGGCCCATCAGAGATGGAGTCTCTCTCTTTCTCTCTCTCTCCTAATTCTCCTTTCCTCTCAAGAAGTAGAGCAGTTTTAGAACCCCGATGCTGGCCCATCAGAGATGGAGAGTCTCTCTCTTTCTCTCTCTCTCCTAATTGTTCATACAATCTTCTTTACTTCTCTTGCGTTTCTTGATTCATTATCTATCTCTCGGTCCCCTGAGTTCGATCCATGACGAGGAAAACAGGGCATATTCTTACATAACCCAGTTTGCTTCTGTTAGCCTAAAAAATGCTTAAGAACCTGGTTGTTAATCGCCTGGGGTATATAGCAGAGAGAGAGAGAGAGATCAGTGTTCCATCAAAATTCATACTACGTCAGAAGCAAGCAAGGGTACTTTAGCTGAGTTAGCCTCGCTCTCCCTCTCTCTCTCTCTCTCTCTCTCTCTCTCTCTCTCTCTCTCTCTCTCAATTGCTACAAGGCATCTTAAAGACGTGTCAGTACGTCTCTGTCTGTACGCCAGTCTGTTTCTGTCATTCTTCTGCCCGGCGTTCCGTGTTCTCTTGGGAACTTTGAGATTCCAAATAGTTTTTTCATTCAAGAGCTCGTTGTTTAAGTCTTGGTGCCACTATCCTCTCTAATGCACATTTTCCTTTACTTGGCAATCGCTGCGTGAATTATTCAGCGTTAAGCTGCCAATGGTTCTCGGTAGACGTTTTCAGCAAATGGAGTCTTCTTTCCTTTCCTTTGCAGAATAGTACTTTATCAATACTATTTATAGATTTTCCTTGATTTACAACAATTACTCCTGTATGTTTTTGGTTCTGTGGTGCAGATACATATATATATATATAATATATTATATATATATAATATATATGATATATATATATATATATATTATATATATATATTGTGTGTGTGTGTGTGTGTGTGTGTGTGTATGTATGTATGTATGTATGTATGTATGTATGTATATATATATATATATATATATATATATATATATATATATATATATATAATTTATAAAATCTTTTTAAGAAGTCTTTTGAGAAGAGGTTGCTACCTCATGGTTCCAGCTTTAGCTTTGCTCATGGTTAAATTGGTGTCAACGCAAAAAGCATTTTCGTCATCGTTAAGTTAGTTTTTAAATTTTAATTTTGACTGCCTTGTTGCGAGTGAGTTCCGAATTTTATTTAAGACGCTCGCTTGGTATGAGTTGACGACACTGACTACTGCTTCTTTTATGCGAGTTTCAACTTTGATTTCAAGCTTGCTTGCTTTCGGTTGAAACCTGAGTTTCATTCTATTCAGCTTACGTGAGTTTTAACTTTTCTTTTACCTCGGTAAAATTTCAGTTTCAAACTTTCATTTAGCTTGCTTAATGTCATATCAAGTCTTTTTCTCAAGGCAACAGTTTTACAATACAACCACCGACAAGAAGCGCTGATGTTAATTAGTGCAAAACAACAAAGATCTTGAGAGATGTTTGTTTGTTTGTATGGCGTTTTGACGTTGTATGGAACCAGTGATTATTCAGCAACGGGACCAACGGCTTTACGTGACTTCCGAACCACGTCAAGAGTGAACTTCTCTCACCAGAAATGCACATCTCCTCAATGGAATGCCCGAGAATCGAACTCGCGGCCACCGAGGTGGCAGGTCAAGACCATACTAACCACGCCACTGAGGCGCTTTCTTGAGAGATGTGACCATCAAGATCAAGAAAAAAAACATGATATAAAAAAATACAATTACTAGACCTCGAATTGAACTTAGAAATACCGCTACTACATGTTCAATATAATCTTAAGAAATATAATCAACATGAGAATAATCTTAAAAAATACAATGGTAACAACAACGAAACGCTCCTATGTATGGTAATAAACAAGATAGTATAATCTCAAACCAATACCTACCTATTTATAAACACTAAACCTATTTTTGCGAGCACCCAACACTCCGTCGTAAAAAAAAAAAATAAAAAAAAAAAAAAAAAACTTATCTTTATGGCTGAAAAGGAACCCTTTTATATTCAGTTCCCCTACTTGTAAAAATTCCCGTCCGCTATCAACCTTTTTAAAAGGAACTTAAAGCAATTGATAAAATAAGTAAAAAGCCGGTTTTTAAAAGCTATTTAAAGGTATCAGCACCACGGAGGGAGCGCCCGGGATGCCAAACATCCTCTCTATCTATTTGCCATCAAATTCCAACGAGGACTTTACAGCCAGCACGCTACACGATTCAGATACTCGATGCGCCTTTGATTGCCATCCTCTCCGCTGTTATCAAGGCCTGCCTGTCTGTCTGTCTGTTGTCTGTGTCTGTCTCTGGCTGGCTCTCAATATAATCCTATGGTTTTCTTGATATTCTCTTTCTTTGTCGCTCTTTCTCTCCCCTGATCCTTTTCCAC